>NC_041338.1:36536119-36821119 GCF_004354835.1 Perca flavescens
CCCTCGTCTCATTTAAAAAAACACAGGGAAGGAAGGATGAAAGCTAATGACTTTGTGATAAACATTTGAATAGATGTCCCAAAGGAATGTCAATAGAAAACCCCAAAATGAATATTCACAAGGAAACCCTCAAAGAACGACTCCGTAAATAACATTGGCTTTAGAATAAAAACATTGACAGCTGTTTGCCTAATGACAATGCTCTACTTGATTAGTGTTTTTACACTTCTTCATTTACATTTCAATATCACATTTTCATGAATCTCTCCAGGACGGCAGAGACAACAGCTGTGTTCTATTTTACCATCACTATCCACTTTGTAAACGGTCCCACATGGAGCTTTTAACAGCTTCCAGAAAACTAGTAAAGTCTACGCTGCGCGCAAAATGCAATTTCTGAAGAAAATGCGGTGTGAATGCCGTATGTTGAAAGGCTGACGCTAAACTGGTTTGCTGGCTTGAATGTGTAAAAGCTGTTTCATGCTTTTTCGCAAACAGGGCCTGGCCGGCTGTCGCCGCATCGCCAAACCTTCCTCCACAGGAGGGTCTGTGTCACGCCTGCCCCGCTCTTATGGTGGTTTTTGTGTGTTTGGACTTCCTGTTCTATTTAGAAGTTTTTCTGTTCCCCTTAGTGTTTCTTGTTTTTTACTTCACAAGTAAAATTGTGAAGTAAAACTTCTTGTTTTATTTTGAAGTCTGTCTTTTCTCCCTAGTCTTGTCTGGCTTTCTTCCTGTGTTTTCCCTCCCTTGTGATTGCCCTAATGTGTTTCACCTGTTTCCCTGACTTGTGGCCACCTGTCCCTTGTTAGTCCTCGTTATCCTGTGTATTTAGTTTCTGTGTTTCCTTGGTGCTTTGTGGGATTATTATGTTATGTTTCTGTTGCTGGGGGTCGGGTCGGGTCGGGTCGGGTCGGGTCGGGTCGGGTCGGGTCGGGTGTCCTTGTCCTTGTGTCCTTGTGTCCTTGTGTCCTTGTGTCCTTGTGTCTAACTCTGTGCTTCCTGGATTTCCCTGGTTTTTGTTCTACCTTGTTTGGTTTGGATTCCTTTCATCATTTCTACACTGGATTAGTTTTTGCCTGCTCATCTCAGGACTCCCTTTGTTGTTACGTATTTTGTTTTGTTGGTCTAATAAATTCACTATTCAAACTTACTCCTGCCTGCCTGCCTGCTCTCTGCATTTGGGTCCAACCTCCAGTGCCGTTCCCTGACAGTCTGGCTATAGTCCACACAGACTCCTGGATGGGAGAAAAACATGCTCTGGTTTATTGGCATTTCTTTAAACCAATCACAATCGTCTTCGGCGGCGCTGAGCGCCGGACGGAGCCACGGTGCCGCTGCAAAAAAAGCCAGACAAGGAACTTGTTTTGGTGGAATGTGTGGATGTTCAATAGTAGTTTTGAGTCGTGCAACAGAAAACTCAGATTGGACAGATAGTCTAGCTAGCTGTCTGGATTTACCCTGCAGAGATCTGAGGAGCAGTTAACCATAGTCCTCACAAATCCACCGGAGGTTAGAACCAGAGCAATCCCGGAAGTGGAACGTCGTGGACATAGACTAGACACCTGGTTTAGTCCTCGTCGTGAAATTACGAATCCTACTATGGCCATGCCGAGACCCACCCTTCAATAGCATTTCTTGGCCAGGCGTCCATGCTTACGCAAGGTAACGTAACCCCATTTGTACGGGTCCTAACCTCAACCAATCATGCTTCTTTGTAGGGCGGGTCTTGGCGTGGCCATAGTAGGATTTGTAAATTTGCTTCCCCCTCTCCCTCCCCTTTTATTCCAAAACTGTCCTATCAAAATAAAGGCCTAAAATGCCCCCCACCCCCCAAAAAAAGAACACTAATGTAAGAGTACAATCAACCTCTGAAGTTCTATATTATATTCAGCAAAAAAAGGCCGGGGGAGTTATGAGCTGTCTGAAAAGCCTCTCTCCTCTAATGTGTTTTTTATTCTGAAAGCAGCAGCCTAACGTCTCGCTCGTCCGTGACAGGATGCTACATATGAGTGACTCACCAGGGAGAGAAAAATAGAGGTTTCTGTGCGGTCTTTCTTCTTCCCAGGTGCTGAAGCTGAGACCCCTCGTGGCGTCTGCTGAAGGAAAAAAAAAGTGATTTCACAGTTCATGTAATCATCAAGCACCAAACGCCCAGCGTGAAGCCCCGCACGGCTTCATCCTGCTGTGCTTAATGTGTGACCCAAAAATACCAAGAAGGAAAAGCTGGTGGGAGGTTGTGACGTGTGTGTGTGTGTGTGTGTGTGTGTGTGTGTGTGTGTGTGTGTGAGGACATGAGTGGGGGGTTGGTATCTAACAGTAATCAAACTCTATTTTTGTGTCAGAGCTATTGTTCCAATTATGATCAGAGAGTCTTTGGTGTGCACGTTGTGCATGCATTAATGCTCAACATGGAAGTTAAAGATGTCCTACTTAAACAAGTCTCTCTCTGCAGATTTTAACAGTGACAGTTAATATAAACTTTATGGTATAAATTTTAAGTTTTCTCAAATAAAATTGAAAAAATAAGCTCTTTTTTTGTTTGTTTTTACGGAGCCTCTACAGGGACATTTGGGATTAATTTTTCTCTCATGTGCACTAGAGTTTCTTGTGCGCGACATACTTTCTCGTGTTTCTCGAGAATCTGAATACCAGTCAGAATGGCTGCCGAGAAGGATGTATTCCTCTTCCTGAAAACGCAACAAAATCTACCTGATAGTGTCATCAACAAACTTAAAGATGAGAAGGTAACTGTTGACCGATTTCAGGCTGTGAATGTGAAATATTAACCAGGGCAACAGCAGTTAGCATTATCGGTTCGCATACAGTAAATGCATGAGTCAGTGTTACCTTATTTGACAGAAATCTATATGCATTTGCCTGTTATTTCTGACAACTTGAAAAAGAAAAATTTATTTTATGCTTCAGTAAATTAAACCCAAATTAACAAAAGTTGGTAATTATTAAATTTAAGAATAATATTTAAAGGTCCCATGACGTGGTGCTCTTTGGATGCTTTTATATAGGCCTTAGTGGTCCCCTAATACTGTATCTGAAGTCTCTTTTATATATGCCTTAGTGGTCCCCTAATACTGTATCTGAAGTCTCTTTTATATATGCCTTAGTGGTCCCCTAATACTGTATCTGAAGTCTCTTTTATATAGACCTTAGTGGTCCCCTAATACTGTATCTGAAGACTCTTTCCCAAAATTCAGCCTTGGTGCAGAATTCCAGCCACTAGAGCCAGTCCCACAATGAGCTTTCCTTAGGATGTGCCATTTCTGTGTCTTTCATTTTCTCAAAGGCAGAGCAGGATACCCAGGGCTCGGTTTACACCTATCACCATTTCTAGCCACTGGGGGACCATAGGCAGGCTGGGTGAACTCATATTAATGTTAACAAACCTCATAAAGTGACATTTTCATGCCATGGGACCTTTAAATAAATAACCGGGAGAGTCCGGTATATTGCCTGACTCTGGAGATAAAACTCTGGAGAGATAAGCGCTCACATTCAAGTTTATGTTCTGCTTGTTAAACACATTTGGAGAGGATTTGAATTGCTATTTTATTCTCAATTCTTATCATTTTGGTGCTGGTGATTTTCCTTTGGGGCTGGCTAAAATCTCTTTGGGGGGCCAAACATTTCTCTATGTAGGAAAAACCCTGTTAACTTTAGCCACATAACGTTAGCAGTACTTCGTTACGGAAAGTACCCGGCTGCACTGTGGTCTTTCTCTATGTGATTACCTGCCTGGCTTGACACATTCGCTCGCGTCTCGCACAAGAAATAGAGGAGACGCCGAAATGATCGCTGCAGCTACGCACCCGGTGTGAACGGACAGATTGGATAACATGGGCGGCGAAATTAAAATAGCTACGCAACGCTTACACAGTGGTGTGTTGGGTGCAGCACCCGAGCTGTTTTTGGCAGCACTTAAGCTGAATGAATGTGAATTGCGGCAAAAAAGCGCCAAAACTAACTAAAAGACTTTTCCCAGATCTAATGATTGATCACATTTTTTGAGGAAAGACCCTTAAGCCCCTGTTTATCTGTGATTTTTGCCCCCAACGGTGCCTTCCAGGCAGCGCTGCCGCCTCCATTTACTCATCTCTCAGGGTACAGACATGTCAGTAAATTCAAGTAAAAGCAGGCTTCGCTAATCCTGTGCGAATGCACCACACAAAACTCAGATGTGGAAGGGTAATTTCTAAATCACACGAGTTCCCCAGATGATACTAATCCCGTGCTAATAGGGCTTAAAGGACGATTCCGGCGCAAAATGCTTGCGCTAGCAAACCGATGATTAGCTTCTAATACTACAATTCAACCAACAATTCCAGTGATTCCAGCATTAGCAGTGGGCAATGCAACAGTGGCGAGGAAAAACTGGGACAGACCCAGGCTCTTGGTAGGCGGTGTCTGACGTTGCCGGTTGGGGGTGGGATGAACAGTGGCAATAATAGTTACACTAAAAATAATGGAACAGTGACTACAAATGGTAGTCGTAGTAGTTCATGTCATAGCAGGGCACTAACAAGGCTCAAAATATCACCAAACTTCCACAGTAGCATTATGAGGGTCCTTACATGTAAACCCAAGCATTGAGAACTTTGTAAGTGTACAGACAGTTTATTAAAAAGATAGATTATGAAGACAGTACCGTTCACATATACAGGCAGATATACAGGCAGATATGTTATTAATCCCTAGGTTCATTTTGTGCCGGAATTGTCCTTTAAGTCTTTCACAAACCCAGGGAAAACTCTGGGTCCGACACTGATTCTCCGGCTATAGTCAGCGCCAAATGAAAGAGCTCGGCACAGTTTGTCAGAGAGTTTTACAGAGAAGAAATTATGTCAGATAAGAGTGTAGAGCCCTGTGCATGTGTGAGGGAAAAACGGATGTTTATTTTAGTCAAGTCAAGTCAAGTCATTTTATTTGTACAGCACATTTAAACGAACAACTGTTGACCCAAAGTGCTTTACAGGTAGAGCAGGGAAGGCAGAGACAATATGCCTTAAAAATACATAATCGTATGTGCGAGGTACCATGAATATAAATAGGCAAAGAAAGAATTAATTATGTAACATAGAATAAAACAACAAAAGAACAATGTTTGAGGCAAAAAAAAAAAAAAAAAAAAAAAAGTTAAAAAGCAAGAGAATGAAAATGCGTCTTCAGATTTGATTTAAAACTAGCAATTGTATTACATGATTTGATATGGGGTGGGAGGGAATTCCAGAGTTTGGGGGCTACTACAGAGAAGGCTCGGTCCCCTTTGGTTTTTAGGCGTGTCCGGGGGATGACGAGGAGTTGTTGGGTTGTGGACCTGAGTGCCCTGGTGGCAGAGTAAGTAGACAGGAGATCGGAAATATATGGAGGCGCTTGACCATGGAGTGCTTTAAAAACAAAAAGTAAAACTTTAAAATCGATTCTGAATTTCACTGGTAACCAATGAAGCTCAGCTAAAACAGGAGTTATGTGGTCATATTGTTTGGTGCCAGAGAGGAGTCTAGCAGCAGCATTCTGGACTAATTGGAGTCTGTTCAAATTATGTTGGGTTAGGCCTGTGAGTTACAGTAATCTAGGCGTGAAGTAATAAAGGCATGAGTGATTGTCTCGAGATCCTTCTTCGATAAAAAGTATTTCAGCTTTGCTACTGTTCTAAGCTGGTAAAAACTTCCTTTAACAACAGAGCTGACTTGTTTATCAAAATTAAGAGAGCTGTCAAAGAGAACACCTAAGTTTCTGACCTCGCACTGTAAATTTGATGGCCAAGGGCATTGCTCAGGTTTTTTGTAGAGCTGGGGGATCCAAATAAAATCATCTCAGTTTTCTCGTCATTTAACTGGAGAAAATTTGCCATCCAGGATTTAATGTCCTCCAAACAGCTAAAAATTTTATTAATTGATGAAGTGCAACCAGGGGAAATGGGCAAATACAGTTGTGTATCGTCAGCGTAGCAATGATAATTTAGGTTGTGCTTTTCAATGATCGAACCAAGGGGCAGCATTTATAGGGAGAATAACATGGGGCCAAGAACTGATCCTTGGGGGACGCCAAATGTAATACCCACTGGAGAGGAGGATGTAGTACCCAGTTTTACAGAGAAAGTTCTATCTGTCAGGCATGCGCGGAGTTTGCGGGGGGCAGGGGGAGCACTGCCCCCCCTGGTAGCTGAAACGGGTAATTGCATTGTTTCAAAAATTTGTGGAATAATTACTTCTGACATAACCAGATATTTTATAAATACTTTAAAAACACAAAACAACTAAATAGGGATAGGTAATACATCAAATTTCATATAGGCCTACTGCTTTAGTAAAAATTATATTTTTTCAGGGCTCAGCCTCTCACCTGAGACCTTTGTCGACGTATATGCAGGACGCAAAAAACAATAATTTGTTGCACTAGTCGGGACATCTTACCATGCCAACGTTGCAATAAAGGTTGCCTAAATGCCATGTATATAAATTTACTGTCAGCTTACTAATTGAATGCGCGTTTTGTGTAGATTTGGACTTTTATATGTTTTATTCGACTTTGTTTAAACGGCAAAGTTCACCTCGTTCACCTGTTTGGAGCTGACTGGTGAATGGGACGCGCGTATAGGCCTTGCTGGATACACCGTGACTCTGTTTGTGAATCTACTGATCGCTGTGGATGACTTGTTTTCATGTCATTGGATTACAGCAAAATATTGATCTTTTTTCTTAACGTGTCTTAACGTTTTATGGTGCGATTGCGCTTGGTTTCTGCGTTTGGAGAGGCATCTCAACAGACTGGAGGACCAACACTGATTGTTCACTGTTAACCTAGCTACATGTTAGTTTTAAGTGTCGGGGCATTCTGCCACCGTCTGTCTATTGTGCTCCAACACAGCCGTGCCCACGGGCGTCAGTTTGGTTTGAAATGTGCTGGGGACAGAGACGCTTTCGGAGGTACATTTCCAGAAGTGCTGGGTACAATGACGCATACGTTTTTTTATCTTTCGCGCAGGTCAGGTTTAATGTACGTAAACAATGATCAATGATTACCAAATTTCAGTCCAATATTGCTCCTCATAACCACGGAAAACTGTCAAAAAATAGAACCCAAAGTCCAATTATTATGGACGTTATCTGACATTTAGCGTTTCTGCATCACATTTTCAGCAGGGCAGCGGAGCAGCTGTTGGTTGACTCCCCACGGTTCTCATGGGCTTTATAAGTCCTAACATGAAAAAGCTTAACGTGGTTTAATATACCTAAACAACAATCAATCATCACCACATTTATGGTTAGATTTGTTGACAGTTTTCAGTGGTTATGAGGAGCAATATGAGAGAAATTTGGTAATCATTGATCATTGTTTAGGTACAAGCTTTTTCCTCGCTTTTTCCTCGCCATAGCCTGTCAAGTTCTTTTGACAGGCATAAGTGTTCATTTCAAGATATGGCCATGATACATTTGGTGATCGTTGTTGAGGTACATTAAACCACGTTAAACTTTTTCACGTTAAGCAGAACAGGCAGCGTTGTGAAGAGGGAAGCGTGCAGCCAGCGCAGCAGCAGAGCGGCTGTGTCTGTGCCTGCGCTGTGGGGACAGAGATTGTTGTGGATTTTTTGCATCTGTCGCTCAAGAATTATATGTGTTATGGATTTCTTTTTTCAACTAAATTGAGCTCGAGGTTTTAAAATTTGACAATGTAATTTCAAATCTGCTTAAAAAAATAAACATATGTTTATTTAGCATGTTTTCTTTGTCCATATGTGCTCATGCTGTGTTCCCCAAGTCTCAGTTGCTATAATGAGTTTTTTTTTTTTTTTGCCCCCCCTGGCTCGAATGTCAAACTCCGCCTATGCTATCAGGTATGATTTTAACCAGCTTAAGACAGAGCCCTGTAATCCAGCTACATTTTCCAGGCGGTCAATAAGAATGCCATGATCAATGGTGTCAAAAGCAGCGCTGAGGTCTAGGAGAATAAGCAAAGCACATGATCCAGAGTCAGTGTTATCCAGAGTCATTTTACATCTGAAACATGATGAACTGATTAACAAACACACCATGTCTCTGATCGTTTATTCTCTGGTTTCTCGGCCTCCCTGCAGAGTCTCCTGCTGATGTCTCCACCCTCAACTTCATGTCTCCATAATCAACCCTCATCAACACCTCCCGCGTCTCTGCATGACTCTGTTGTGTGTACATCTACTGCTTTCCTGCTGCACCTTGAGTCCTTAAAGGTCCCATGGCATGAAAATGTCACTTTATGAGGTTTATTTAACATTAATATGAGTTCCCCCAGCCTGCCTATGGTCCCCCAGTGGCTAAAAATGGTTATAGGTGTAAACTGAGCCCTGGGTATCCTGCTCTGTAAGGATACCGTAAGAAATAAATTGTGTATTGCACTTTCTTTCTGTTCTGTTTCCTATTATCTGAAAACCGTGTACAGCACGGTTTGCAGATTTTCTATGCTGTATTCTGATAAAATCCCCTGACTGATTATTGGTCCCCCCCCCCTGTGCCACCCCACTTTAAAAATCCTTGAATGGCCCCTGCGTCGGGCTCAATTGGTTTTCTCCTCCATCTTCTCCGTCTTCGTTATCGAAGCCTCTGCAGAACTGCATCAAGAGCTCATTTTGCAGGTCATCCATGCCAAACGTTTTCCAGGTAGGTTAATCTTCTCTGTGACCCTCTTAAGCTCTTTTTCAAACTGAAATGGACGGCAGTAAAAAGTGCATGAAACCAACTGGTCTTCACAGATCTCAAACCACTCAGCAGTATATATATTTGATGGCGACACTATGTCACTGGACAGCTTCTCGGGTATCCACAGAATGGGCTCCCTCTCAATTACTGTGTGATTACAGATCATGTAAGTGGATGAGAGACGGTTTAACAGACGGAGACAGTGTGTTTGTTTGTGCTCTTACACTTTCTTACCTTACGTTGAGATATTTTTATTATTCAGATGTGTTCTGTCACAGTTTATCATAGTTTAGAAATCTCAATAGGTCAGAAGACTTGTTTTGTGCAAGACAAGATAACAGGAAGCAGATGCGAGATAGCTGTTAGTAGGCGTTCGTGCGTGGTGAAAAGGTCAACAAGAGCATGAAGGAGGAAGTGGAACCAGACAGACACCAAGTTTTGTCTGATTTGCTCTGGAATACTTAGTCTTGGATTCAGAGCCCACATATATGTGTTCTATAATTTATTATGAATACTGTTACTAAATTGTTAACTAAAAATCTTGTCTGAAAACATGACAAAATGTATTCTCTGCATTTAACCCATCCCTCAAGGGAGCAGTGGGCAGCCAATGACAGCTCCTGGGGACCAACTCCAGACCTGAGCCAGTGCTTTGATCAAGGGCACTGACTAGAGAACCTAGTACATGTTTTTGATGGTGGGAGAAACCGGAGCACCTGGAGGAAATCCATACAAACATGGTGGAGAACATGCAAACTCCACACAGAAAGGCCCCAGAACGACCTGGATTCGAACACAGAACCTTCTTGCTGTGAGGCCACAGCGCTAACCACTGGGCCACAATGCTGTTGTCTCCTTGAGTTATTTCAGTGTACTGTTAAGGATCAACGAACACGCAGAGGAAGGGCTAGGGGAGTCTAGAGGGGAGTCCAATTAATTCGGCCCACGGGCCTGAAGGTCCAGAACTGAGTCACATCCTCTTCACTTCCTTCCTGCTCTGCTCCCGTCATAACTACGTAACAGTTTCCACGGTCAATAGAGAGCGCCGACGTTATAAACGTAAATATGATTCATAATTGCGGTGTTTGGTGTTTTAAGCCCCCAACAATGTCTTCCAGGCAGCGCTGCATGGAAGGCACTAGGGTTAAGGAAGGGTTTGGGTAAGGTGCCTTGAATTCGATGGTGGGGGCTTCAAACACCATCGAGCCATAATGTATATATGTGTTTGGGCTTTTCCGCCTTTAAGTTTTGACTGGACAGCTAGGTGAGAAAGGGGGAAGACATGCAAGAAATTGTCACAGGTCGGATTCTAACCCTGGTCCTCTGTGTCGAGGCATAAACCTCTCAGTATATGTGCGCCTGCTCTACCCACTGAGCCAACCCGGCCACACCATCGAGCCATAATTGCTGCTTCAACAAACGACTCATGGTGCCATTTTTCAGGGGAGGACATGCTCAGAAAATGCTTTTTGTTCATTTTCACTCCTGCAGCTTTCAAAGGTCACAGGAGACACTTAATACATAACGAGTCAAATTGGAAAGTTAATATCCAAGGGGGGGAACAAAGTAAATGCAGCAAAAGCTCTCCTTGATAAGAAATGGCTGGTTCTCTCAGGGGGTATAAAATGAAAACACGCCGCTTCAACGGTGCTTATGACTGCTTTATGTTTTGCTTTAATATGCAGATTATCGCTGCCTCGTGAGTCTCTTTAGAGATCAGCGAGAACAAAGGACGTAAACCGACAAAAACACAGATTATGAGACAAATACAAGCACACTGCATCTGTCCTTACCCGTACCAAACGGATTGCCATGTAAACAGCATTCATTCAAAAGCATATTCACTTTTAATGTAGCATTTTCTGATTAAGACATGTGGGATATTCCGGTACTATTCAGGTTTTTAGAAGCATTCTTTGTGTGGCGCATTCGCACGGGATAAGCGATGCCTGCAACTAACGATTATTTTCATTGTCGATTGTCTTCTGGATGAATGGATTAGTAGTTTGGTCTCTAAAATGTCAGAAAATGGTGAAAAATATTGATCAGTGTTTCCTAAAAGCCCAAGATGACGTCCTCAAATGTCTTGTTTTGCCCACAACTCAAAGATATTTAGTTTACTGTCACAGAGAAGAGAAGAGACTAAAACATATTCACATTTAACACCCTAACATCACACAAGTTTACCTGTTTTTCACAAAAAATGACTCAAACCAATTATCAAAATTGTTGCCGATTAATTTAATAGTTGACAACTTGTCGAATAATCTTTACAGCTAAAGGATTTTGTAGTTTTAAAGATATGCCATCACTGATTTGTGTTCCTTTGGTTTCTTACGGTACATTTAGGTACAAAAATAACCAAGAAAGATTCAGTTTCTTTTCAGTTCCACCGGTCGATAGGAAGGAATTGTTCAAAGTTTCTGTTCTGTTTTCAGAAAACTTGCCTTTGAAATCTTTTAAAACAGCAGCGACAGCGGCATCAACGGGTTGCTGCACTTCGGTGGCCGCCATGTTCAATGTAAACAAAAAGCTGCTTGGTCACTTCTCTATTGTCACCGCGTTAAACCCGCCAATAGCGCGCCAGCTGGATAAGCCAGTTTGTGCACAGCACGGGTGTAAAACTCAACTTCACTAAGAGCCACACTGGAAAATGAGAATCACATCAAGGGACAGACATGTGGAGTTTATTGACATGCTTTTATTTCATTGAAAAAGACAAATATCTTTGATTGTATTACTGGACGTCGCCTTCTTTGACATTTGTCGCAGTCATTTTTGTAGCAGTTTTTACGACATTCTTGTTGGTTTTTTTAACGTTTTTGTCGTTTTTTGCGACTTTTGGCACATATTTGTTGACATAGAGCCCTACAAAAGTCAGGCAAAAAGTTCCTTAGCCATGATAAAATTAAGCAACTCAAGCTGAACAAAGATTAGATTTTTAAAAGCAGGCTACCTTACAGCCGGCTCACAGCAACCTGTTCCACAGCCTCAATATGAAAAACTTCTGGGGGAATTTCTGGAACGGCAAATCTGCCAAATTCTGCTTAAAGTGTTGCGTAATTGCGGTCTGCAAACAGTTTCCCGTATTTTGGGGTTTGGCGCACAACTAAGCGGGCCACAATTTATTATGAACCTAAATTAATGCGGGCCATATCCAAATCTGCGAGGGGGCCGGGTTGTGCCCGCGGGCCTTGAGTTTGACACATGTGACGTAAAGGGTCTTCATCTTTGCAGGAAACCAAACACACAGACATCGTAGCTGCAGAAAGACGTCACATAGACACTTTAGGCTGAGGAGTCTTTCTAATGACGCATTTTCACACTCTTATACTTCAACAGTTTTCTGACAAACTGAGACTTTCTTCACTTGCAAAATCATCTTTTTAACTGAGGAACATCATTCATTCATCAATACACACTCAGATTCCTGAACACATCTAGAATATAGAAATATTTCTACACCGTTCACTACCGTACATATTCTCTCCGAAATGAGGTACCATGGTGTTCCCCCGGAAAAGGGGAGGGATTTGCCTCTCTATTAGGGGTATCATGAATCAATTTGACTTTCAATCTTAAGGTCACAATTCATTTTTTTGAATTGAATTGATGGCAATGCTGTATTAAGAGCCATTAAACGACAGAAGGGTACTTTGCAGCAGCAGTTCGAGTGTCTGAAGAGTTTTTTGGAGTCCCGTCCCGTCCGACCCAACATGCTTCACCCTTACGTTTATTTCCATAACTCGCTCACGGGGAATCGTGACACCCCTACGGTTCATTTTCTCACTCAATAATACAGAAAAACTTTAGGCATGAAAATAACAAAAAAGAAAATAGCCTTTAATTAAATACACTTAAATCCATCAATACTTTAACTATAAAGGACCGAAGACATATGGGTCTGGTTTTGGCTTGTCACAGAAATGACACTAATAACTAGATATTTTAAAAAAGAAATGCTGAAATTGAAGCCATGCTAAAGGGATTTAATGGATCTGTTTTTGTGCATAATGATCATGATGATGAAGGGGAGGCAGAGAGCCTCTTTGTTTGAAGGACAGGTCCTGTCACGGAAATTACACCGCTTAAAGTACTGCATAACGTCTGCTTTGCAGACAGCTTGAACTGATGAGTCTAATTTCACTGTGAATCAATGCCTTTGTATTTGTTGCTCCACGCAGACCTGAATGAATTTTCAAACTTTTTTTAGTGCTCTTTTGTTACTCCACAATCTACTTCTTGAAATTTTAATGACCATATGTCTCAATGTCTTTTAACATCAATCAAACATCAGGCAGGTGCTGGACACCTGCAATTCCCTTTTTGCAGTTTTAATGAAGCACACAAACAGGAAAACTACTCTAAAGGTTCCAGATAATGGCTTTAGAGACGGGAGCCGCCTCCCTCCCCAGCTCCTCATTACGCCTCTCTCAGTACAGTCTGATCTCAAGACAGCTGTAAACAACATACTCAAACCTGAAATAGCCGCCCAATTACCGGTTGAGACGATATTTTAGTGCCTCCAACACAGTTTGATAAACTGACCGCAAGAGCCCTCTCTCTACCAACCACACTTTCTCACAGCTGACATGGAAATGTTAGTATAGCCTACTCTCTGACTCTGTCCTGCTCGCAGAACTTTTCTTAATCAAACTGACTGATGCTCTGATGCTCTGACTGATGGGATCTTTAGTTTAAAGGTCCCATGGCATGAAAATTTCACTTTATGTGGGTTTTTTTAACATTAATATGAGTTCTCCCACCCTGCCTATGGTCCCCCAGTGGCTAGAAATGGTGATAGGTGTAAACCGAGCCCTGGGTATCCTGCACCGCCTTGGAGAAAATGAAAGCCCAGATGGTCTGTCTAGTCCACACAGCATTCCTGGATGGGAGAAAAACGTGCTCTGGTTTATTGGCGTTTCTTTAAACCAATCACAATCGTCTTGGGCGGCGCTAAATGCCGGACGGAGCCACGGTGCCTCTGCTAAATAGTCTCAGGAAGGAACTTGTTTTGGTGGAACATGTGTACGTTCAAAAGTAGTTTTAGTCGCTCAACAGAAAACTCTGATTGGACAGATAGTCTAGCTAGCTGTCTGGATTTACCCTGCAGAGATCTGAGGAGCAGTTAACCATAGTCCTCACAAATCCACCGGAGGTTAGAACCCCAACACAAAGAAAGAGGAAGGTAATGGACATCCGGCCGAAAAGAAGGACATCCGGTGGAATTTTTTTCGGTGGCACCGGAGCAATCCCGAAAGTGGAACGTCGTGGATGTAGACTTGATCGCTCATCGCTCAAACAGGAAATGGTTCCAGTTCACGATCCTGGAAGACTTTCCTGTGCTCTTCTTTCTGCCCTGAGGAGCCATGGATGTATAATAAAACCTGGATTCAGAGTTCAAGGCAGAGCCCCGTTCACTCCTATGAGAGTTGCTCGGTTGCAAGTGTAAAATTTTTGGATCTAATTGAGTTATTTGATGCTATAAAGACGGGGGGGGGGGGACATCATGATTGACAGTTGGGATTGACTCGCGATTGGTAAGGTGGGGTCAGGCCAATGGTCCCACAGCCCTATGTTAAGATTTTTCTTAAAATTAGGCCCTATGTTCCCACATTTTCAAAATTAGGTCTTGTGTTCCTACATTTCCCTTCAATTTAAGCCCTATCCTCAACATGTAGAGCGTTAGGGTTAGATAAAATCTGATACAAATTTATGAAAAAGGAAATGTGGGAACATTTCAGAAGACTAATTTTGAAAGAAATCTTCAACATAGGGCCCCTTGAACCCTTCAGAATTTAATTCAAAAATCCTTTGAGTCTATTAAAAGAAAAGTATTCATATAGATTACATACTGTGTGTGTGTGTGTGTTACAATCTTTAATTGCAGCTTCTGAGGATCACACTTATTTTTTTAAATGAACATGAAAACTCCCGCAGAGCTCCAATCCCAGATTCTCTCGACTGTCAGGGTGGAATCGATCGTTGGTTTGAAGAGTACTGTAGAGGTTTTATTATTACCATCACGTCTGGCGTCTACCACTGCCACATCTCCACAGTGTAAGGTTCAGGTCCTGCAGGGATTCTGTGCTTTGATGTTGCTATCTACTTAGTGTTTTTTAACCAGTAAAGGTTAAGAATGAATACTGGCTTTGACTTAGGAGGCACAGTGGGTCATCCACTAATTGGCGGTTCGATCCACAGTTCCTCCTGTCTGCATGTGTGTGTCCTCTCATAGCCAGCCCTGTGGAGTAAGGTCTGGCTACACCACAGATGCATTCTGGGATAGGAGGAGGAAACAAACGCTCTGGGTTGTTTGCATTTCTTTAACCCAATCGTCTTGGGCGGCGCTGAGCTCCGGACGGAGCGACAGTGGCTCTAATTTGCGCCCATGGGCGTTCTGGTCTTACAGGGAGGTGTGTTCAGGTGCATTCTGGGCGTGGTGGTCTTACAGGGAGGTGTGTTCAGGTGCATTCTGGGCATGGTGGTCTTACAGGGAGGTGTGCTCAGGTGCATTCTGGGCGTGCTGGTCTTACAGGGAGTTGTGTTCAGGTGCATTCTGGGCGTGCTGGTCTTACAGGGAGGTGTGTTCAGGTGCATTCTGGGCATTCCGGTCTTACAGGGAGATGTGTTCAAGTGCATTCTGGGAGTATTGCTATCTTGAGGCAGCGGGAAGTGATCGCGCCATTGACCAACAATAACCTGGTCTAATGTCAATTATGCAGCATTTCATTGTTATTTTAACAGAGCATTAGTAAAATGCTCCTAGGCTCGTGCACAGCACGCACACTATGCTTGTTACACACACAGGGACACACACCAGCACACACACACACATGCAGAAGATTACAAATAAAAATATTACGGTGCAAATCCTCCATCATAACAGCAATGCTCCAAGGTCCAAACGCGCCTGGCTTTTAAAGGGAATGGGAGATGATCTCTGATTGGTTGATTGCATGTTACGCCCCAAACACACCTCTAATTAATTAAGACACTAAGTACAACCCTTTAGGACCAGGCGCCCGGCACACAGACCCTTTTTTCCACCGTCAAACTAGCAAAAGTGGCGCTCAGATCGTTGAAATAGGGCCCTAGAGCTTTAATGTCCACTAAATAAAATTTACAATGTACGATTTTTTACTTTTGGTTGTTTGGTAGAAAAGTAGCTCTGTAGCAAATGAAGAAATTGTATTTATATTTTAACCAAAGATGAAATCATTATAAAGAAAAACTGAAGTCTTCAACTGAAAGCAGAAACTACACACTGTAGCTTTAAATTAGATGGACACATGGTTAAATGTCATGTAAAAAGAACAAGCTGCTAAAGGTGGAAGCATTACCTATTTCCTTTAAGACTTGTCGCTGTCTCTGCCACGCAGTCTCAGGGTCACGAAATGTTCTCAGGTCCAAGAAGACCACCTTTGTCGAGTCCAAGACCAGGACTAGTCGAGACCAAGTCAAGCCCGAGTCCAAATAGGTTTGAGTCCGAGACAAGAAGAAGTCTTATGATGCCTCTGCAGGTGTCTTACGAAGTTTGACGTTGACCCACAGGTTTGCTGCTTTGCAGATTTTGCAGTCTGCCCTGTGTTTCTTTTTAAGCGCAGTGCTGAGAAATTCCCGGTGATTTCTATAACCATAATTTGATTATGGCAGAATTGGCGGACGTCTTCGTTTGTTACAGTGTGTGACAGTAACGTTGATGGCAGTAACGTTAGCACAGCACGCAGATACAGGGAGGCGTGCGAAGATAATCTAGCGTGTGATTGGTTATCAGGTGGCCAGTGTTTCACTTTCACTCTAATATGATTATAAACTTAATAAAGACACCTGGACTCGGGCGAGAGCAAAAGCCATATTTCGCAAGACCAGTGGCAGAGACAGAGACAAGTCCAAGTCCACATACCAGCGAGTCCGAGACAAGTCCGAGACCCTAGAAAAACCGTCTTGAGTCCAAGACCGGACTTGAGTACTACGGCCCCGCTTGAGGACGCCGTTGACGCGGGCTGACTCAGCCCTGGGGAGATGACATCCCAAAGGAGAGCTGTCATTTAAACTTAAAGGGGTGAGTGAATGCAAAATCGATTTTACCCTGTCATAGTTGAATAACGACAGTACAGTGGGTAAATAGGACATACATATGAGCTCAAAATCCCATTGACACCCCTTTACTATGAAAATCTCATACTTTGAAACTGCTGCTGAAAACGGGCGAATCTCAACAAAGCTAGTTGCTTACGTAAGCATCTCAAAATCCGGAACCTTTGTCACAGCTGTGGGTGTATTAAGAGAACGGTAACGCCCCAACATTTACATAGGCTACACAACTGACCTGAGATCAGGTAGTCTTCTGAATCTAGGTCATGCAGGTCTCTGCTATTCCATTACAAAATTCACTTCTGAAACTTATTTATGCGAGAAATCAACTATGTAAGGCTCAGATATGGGCTGTTTTACAAAAATGTATGTCTAATTGCAAATTTTGTCCGACTGTGTGTCGGAATTCAGCGCCGGTGCTGCCTGGGTTATGCCTCGCCGCCCGGGCCTGCCTTCCTTTGAGCTCCGTTACGGCTGGCAGCCCACAGCACTTCATATCCGCGCAAAGTCACCGTTTTTTGAGCTAATGGACTACTAAATGCCGCTGCTCTGACAGAGCTCCAGGGCCTGCAGCTCCCCTCTTCCTAATGCCAGGTGTATGTGAGTGAGAGCGCGGTCAGCGAGCTTGTTACGCCAGCAATCTCTTACCACAGGTTCCAGTTAATCTTATAATGTGTATAATTATAATGTGTTTAGTTATTTAAACAAACGATCGGAGAAATACACGCCTCTTGTCCGCGAGTCTCATTGATAGAGCCTGTGGCTGGATGTGATAGAGCCTGCGGCTGGATGGAGCTAGCTAGTCTCCTCTTAGAATTCCTCTGAAATTCACAAAAATTCATTAACTTGAAATCGGACACCGTTGTTAGCTTTATTAGACATTTAGTTAGATGTTGTATAAGTGGCGTGACGAAATTCAAACTGTAAATATACTCCAATTACACCGAAAATGAAGCTAACTATCCGTGATTTGTAGCTACACACAGCTATGAAGGGACAGTCGCAGCTGACAAAACACCTAGCTAGTCTTCACAAATATTCATTAACTTGAATACGGACACCGTTGTTAGCTTTATAAGACATTTAGGTATATGTTGTATAGCTAAGTGGCGTGACATTGTGTGTAACATGTGGTAAGAGATTGCTGGTGTAACAAGCGCGCTGACCTGCTAGCTGAACGGGCCATTTAGCTAGCAGGAAGAGGGGAGTTACAGGCCCCTGGAGCTCTGTCAGGGCTGCCAGCCTAACGGAGCTCACAGCAGGCCGGGGTCTGTGAAGGAAGGCAGGCCGGGTGGCGAGGCAGCAGCACCGCCGCTGAAGTCCGACACACAATCTTACCATATTTGCAATTATATACATAATTACATAATTATATACATCAATTTTCGTAAAACGGCCCATATTTGAGCTTTATATAGTTGATTTCTCACATAAAGTCTCAGAAGTGAATTTGGTAAGGAAACATTGCAGTGTCTGGAATATGATATTCGGTCGCTTCTCTAATGTGTGTGTATTGGGGATTCGCTCAACCAATCAGCGCGCATCTCTAATGTGTGCGTATGGCAATTCGCTCAACCAATCAGCACGCAGCTCATCTAAATATTCACGAGCATACCATATTTGGAAGAAAAGCTCTTGTTACAAATAGGGCCAAAACACAGGGATGCATAAGGGCCAATAAAATATCAACCAGGCCATTTTCAGCCCAACCAATGTTACATACCCCATTAGGAGACCATAAGGAACAGTGTGAAATACCCTATATAATCATTCTATCACCCCTTTAAAGTGTGGGCACAGAGTTAGACACGTCGGGCTATACTTCATTTAAAGTTCAGTTAATTGTGTACTTTAATATTTAGGGCTTCATTTATATTCTGAAATACTGCTGCACTATTCCAATAATGTCGCTGTGAATTAGTTTTATTGTTCAGCAGTGGTAGAACAACCATTGTTCTATTCTTAGTTGCGTCTTTGAAATGGAAATGTGTCCGATTGAGGCCTCGGTTTAAACTTTTTGTTCATACGGACTGATGAGTAGTTTCATTATTGATGAATCCATTAATGGATTTCCCCCCGCCCCCCATTAAATACATTTTATTCAAAGTATGTCAAAAATGACATTTTTCCTCCAAAAAAAGTTTTTAAAAAAGCTACAAAACATCGAAAAATTTATAAAAATGTCCAAAAAGCATTACAGCAATACAGGCAGTGGTCGGCCTCAGTTCTTTCACCCATTGAATTTTATTCTAAAAAATTCCAAAAAAAGCAAAATGCCCGTCAAACGTGTCACTACTTACGTCTAAAAAGTTTCATGTTTAAATATCTTTTTTCAGTCAAATGCAACAAACCTCTGGAAAAACAACAAAAAAGCTACAGAAACATAAAAAATGTCAAAACCCCGGCAATGTTAATGAGAATACGTTGTTAAAACCTGTCGCTGGAATGAACTGTACGTTTGAGGATGTACTTCAGATGTAAGTTTTAGGAGACAGGGATGAACACACACAGACAGACAGACAGACAGACACACACAGACACACACACACACACACACACACACAGACACACACACACACACACACACACACACACACACACACACACACACACACAGACACACACACACACTCACACAGACACACACACACACACACACACACACACACACACACACACACACACACACAGACACACACACACACACACACACACACACACAGACACACACACACACACACACAGTGTCCATATTCAGCCGGTGTCACAGAGCTGTCACGTGTGTCAGTGTTTACTCACTAACGAGAGGACAGACAGGAAGCTGACACCTCAAAGGTTAGAGTGTCAATTAATAAGGTCAACAACAACACAAACACACACAGAGAGCCAAATATAGAGCTGTGTGTGTGTGTCTGTCTGTCTGTCTGTCTGTGTGTCTGTGTGTGTGTGTGTGTGTGTGTGTCTGTCTGTCTGTCTGTCTGTCTGTCTGTCTGTGTGTGTGTGTATGTGTCTGTTTGTCTGTGTGTGTGTGTGTCTGTCTGTGTGTGTGTGTGTGTGTGTTGTGTGTGTGTGTGTGTGTGTGTGTGTGTGTTGCTGACAGAGCCTTGACATCATATCTGGGGGAAATAATGTCAGTAAATTTGAGTATTACTCCAACTCTGAGCGAAGTCTCTGCTCCTCACAACGGGACTTCTCAGGAGCTGCGAGCAAATCCCTCCGCCCAAGTAGCAGAGAGTAGCAGTGCTTCACCTTCTCAGAATATAGTTCCCAGTATGTATACGGTTAGAAGATGGCTGTGTGTCATGTGACCTTGTTATTTGTACACGCTGTGACTCTACAAATCACAACATGGTAATAGGAACATGTTGGCGTTATTTTGTCACTTATTGGGAGCAGTAGGCTAGATGGAGCCGGTTACCTACAGGATCAGTGCTAAGCTAGGCTAGATGGAGCCGGTTACCTCCAGGCTCTGGGCTAAGCTAGGCTAGATGGAGCCGGTTACCTCCAGGATCTGTGCTAAGCTAGGCTAGCGGTGGGAGTGTCAGACAGAGTTAGGACACGCATGGAGATGAGAAGGGTATGTATGGACTTATCTAACTCTGGGGGATACGGGGAATAAGACAAATTCCCAATATGTCGGCTTGTTCCTTTAAGATATCATACAAACCCGTTTTTGAGAATGCGCTGAACAAAGTCTCAGTTTTTTGCTGTCCCGCCTCAACAATGGTGGAAATAGTTCCCCACTGACATCAGAGCAGCAAAAACATTACACATCTTCACTAGAGTGCGGATCGGGACGCATTTTTCTGTCCAAGCCTGGCCCCCTGTCCGACAGGCATTACAGTTTTTTCCGATTGCTAAACGACAGTGGGCACAACTGGAGTCACATGTGCAAAACTCAAACTACAGTCTGCACTACCAAGAGTCACCTGAGCTAAACAGTTCACACCAGCTGCAAAACAGGCTCAGTGCAACCAAACACTATGCACAGGCCTCACTGAGATAACACACACTGTCACTCAGAACACACTGAGGGTAAAAACACTAGCATCAAACACCAATACACAAATTACAAACTTTCTCATCTTTACAGCTTGAACAATTTGAGTGACTTGACACTACTCAATAGTTTATTTAAGGAAAAGATAGAGATTGTATAATATACCAATTTTACGTAAGGTAAACAAGAATAATGAAAATCAGCAGTTTTCTTCAATATAGAATTTTATCTCTAGTAATTTATGGAATTACTGGGAAAAAAAAGGTACATACGTAACAGTACCAAAGAATAGTGTGACTAATCCTGTCTCGCTCCAGCATCATGTGGCAAGTTTTCTTCATCACATTGGATGTCTGCATCATCTCTAAATACTAATGAATGTGGTGTTTCTAATGCTTTCACCTCCATTACTTTCTGAAAAACAGTAAGAATGCAGTTTTACTATTGTAAAGATATAGTGTTTTTCACTTTTTTTTATAGCTGTGTACATAACCTCAGATATCTTACCTGGACATATTGGTATCTTTGCTCTTTTACCTGTTTCTCTCAAACGGTACAGTGTATAATTGTTTAATTCTTATTTGGTGTTTGTATACAAAAAAGTCTTTCTGAGCTTTCTCTGTATAAATACCATATATGTTCACTAACTAGTCTAAAATAAGACACTTGCTTAGGCTTTCAGCTAAAATTGCAATCAGCAGTGTTTGATAGGCACCAGACTGAAATCTATTCTGTTTTGAATGTGTGGTTAACAGTTTTGACAGCAGTGTGTTAGCATCTGAACAAAGTGCTGTAAATCTACAGTGTTGTGCACGTTGTGGTTAAAGTCATGGGATAAGTGTGTAGAGTTTTGAAAACTGTGTTCAAGCGATGAGAAACCAACTAGAGTTTGGTCCACATGAACTGCTGCTGTGAAGACTGTAGTTAGAGTTTTACACATGGGACTCCAGTTGTGCCCACTGTCGTTTAGCAATCGAAAAAAACTGTAAGATATTTATGTCCGAGCCCGACACAGTTAAAATCAAATTTTTTTCTCATACTAATGACACATGTACGTTTGTAGGAAAGCATTCTGAAATGTCAACAGATGAGCTCATCAGCGCACACGGGGCAACAAGCGCACGTTAACACAGGCACACACGTACATAATAAGCTGTTTTAAATCAAAAAAATGTCAATGCCTTATCGCGCTGATGTGACCGAGCCCGACCCGAACCAGAACATAATTTCTAAATATCTGTCAGAACCCGGCCCGGCCTGTCGGGTACGGCTCGGTTTGGGTATCCATCTTCTGATCTTCACACTGGAAACTCATTTGTTCAGCCCATTCAAAAAATGTATATGCCTTGTTTTTTAAAGCTATAGTTCGTAGTTTCTTTCTCCCCCATTAAGGAATTCTAAGTAATGACATGACAGCAATTCTGTCAGTGCAGCCACATGATACAAGCCTTCTGTTATTGTAAGTCCCTTCAAATCAAAGCTAAATGAACGTAATTCAGAGAGAGAGACAGTTGCTTTTAATGGCACCGACTGGAAAATTAGCTCCACTGGCTGTTTATCTCCATCGACCAATTCAATAATTTTCACACGGGAGTGAAAACAAGCATCCGTTCACTCCGTCTACTTGTTTCCTAGATGAATAAGTGCGTTGTATTTCCTCTGGGGGTACATCATGTTGTTCTTCCACTGCTAACGCTTTGTTTCTTCCGAGCATGAGAAAATAATTAGTCCATATTTTTGTAGTTTCCTTGGTTACTGTTCAATTAGATTTGACATTTAACTCTTGTATATGACAGACAGCAACACATGTTCTTTGGCCATTACGCTTTCAATATGATTTCAAAGACGAAAAAGACTTTGACATGCCTCGAATAAAAATAATAGGATAATAAACTGGCATGTGTGTGTGTGTGTTTTGGATAGCAGTGTTATTACAAAAGACGTTCTAGTTTTTCCATTAGCACAAGACGTAGCTGGAGGGTGCATCTGTTAATGGAAAGCAACACATGGATGTGGGCCTTTCATATTATCATAAAGAGTTGTCCCCTTTTTCTCATTATTAGAAAAGCAGAAATAGTGATGACTTCAGAGTAAAATGAGAACGAGATAATGAAGTTGTATCCTAGAAATTATATCCACATATTCCACTGTCACAGACGCCTTTCTAATATCTGAATGAAACCCTGAGGGCCAGATGTACTAACGCTTTTGTGCCCCACTTGAGGCGTATTTGTTTCGCAACGTGCACGTATGAACGTGCACGCGAGGTATGTACAAACAGGCCACACTGAAGTAA
This sequence comes from Perca flavescens, assembly GCF_004354835.1. NCBI lineage: Eukaryota > Metazoa > Chordata > Actinopteri > Perciformes > Percidae > Perca > Perca flavescens. The sequence goes on from NC_041338.1 coordinate 36,559,200, forward strand.
AAGCGCAGACTGCCTGTCGTCTGTCATGCATATGCATTCATGGGAGGGTGAAAGGGAAAGTGGGAGTTTCCCATAAAGACATGGGAGGGGAAGCATAAATTATGTATTACGCAGTATGTACAAAAGAGACTTCAGATACAGTATTAGGGGACCACTAAGGTCTATATACAAGATACTTCAGATAAAGTATTAGGGGACCACTAAGGTCTATATAAAAGAGACTTCAGATACAGTATTAGGGGACCACTAAGGTCTATATAAAAGAGACTTCAGATACAGTATTAGGGGACCACTAAGGTCTATATAAAAGAGACTTCAGATACAGTATTAAGGGACCACTAAGGTCTATATAAAAGAGACTTCAGATACAGTATTAGGGGACCACTAAGGTCTATATAAAAGAGACTTCAGATACAGTATTAGGGGACCACTAAGGTCTATATAAAAGAGACTCCAGATACAGTATTAGGGGACCACTAAGGTCTATATAAAAGAGACTTCAGATACAGTATTAGGGGACCACTAAGGTCTATATAAAAGAGACTTCAGATACAGTATTAGGGGACCACTAAGGTCTATATAAAAGAGACTTCAGATACAGTATTAGGGGACCACTAAGGTCTATATACAAGCATCCAAAGAGCACCATGTCATGGGACCTTTAAGTACTTGTGCTATGATACGCCTGAGTGCAGACTGCTATATTCCCACTGCTGATGCTATGACTGTTTGAAATGATCCTGATATATTTGTAATGTAGCGAGGAGTTTAAAACCTGCTGGAATGGATTGTGAGCGCTGAGTTGGAGATATGATGTCATCTTTGATTTTTCCCAGTAACTGTAATATTGCATGGCTGCTTAATCTGTAACGCTGAATGATTTCGTGTTCACTCAACTGAAAAAGTGTGATCCTTGTGGCAAAAATCTTTTCAGCTTGTCTCCTTGGCCTATGTGTTCATCTTGCTCAGATTACTGCCGCCATTTCACCAGGAGGCATATGTTCAATGTTTGGGGGTGGCAGTAGCTCAGTCTGTAGGGACTTGGGTTGGAACTGGCGTGTCGCCGGTTCAAGTCCCAGTACGGACCAATGTACAGAGTGTGGATTGGTAGCTGGAGAGATGCCAGTTCACCTCCTGGGCACTGCCAGTTGCTCTTGAGCAAGGCACCATACCCCCCACTCTCTCACATCTCTCTATTTGTGCATGAATAGGTCCTGAGCATGTGTGTGTGTATTTCAGGCCTGTGTGTAGTGATTTCTAACAGAGATTAAATTGTAATTTCAATCAACAGACAGTATAAATAAATGAATGTCAGGAAACCTGCTTTTAAGAGGCAGAGATTTTTCACCACATGCTTTCACGGGAGGTTTTTGTACATACTGCGGAATACATAATTAGGCGCACTTTACGCTTCCCCTCCCATCTCTTTATGGACATGGAAAAGCGCAATTTGCCATTTTCAGTTCCGCAACAGGCAGTCTGCGCTTTTACCTCAGTGCGGCCCGTTTGTACGTACCTTGCCATGCTTTTATGTGCACATTGCGAAACAAATACGCCTGAAGTGGGCGCAAAAGTATTAGTACATCTGTCCCTCAGGGTTTCATTCTGAAAGTGGACATTTGTCTGCGGCAGTTGAATCCTTTGAAAAAGTAGTTTGGTGTAAGGTCGACCTTTGGACCACTCTGCAGCTCCTCTTCATCCTGGAGGACACAGGAGCCTTTAAGAAGTAAAGGAAAGTATACTTTATTAATCCTGCAAGGGGAAGTTCTATTTCAATTTTCTGGGTCAAGAAAGTTGATCAAATGCGTCTTCTCCTATCAAGCTATAGAAAGACCGAATATAAGTCACTCTGACAATTCTGGGCCAGCTGGGACTGAACCATTTCTCACCGGTCTCTATCTCTGACTGCTTTAGGATAAGCTCCATCAGTTGAGGAAAGTAATCAAGTGTATAAAAGGATCCAGGGACAGTCTACGCTCTGGCTGTCAATCAAACGCTGCTGCTGAAATGTGACTGTATGAACATTTAATAGTGAGAACCAGACTAAATAATCACAGACTGCAGAATCACTCCAGAGTCAAATATGTGCAAATTAAAGGGATACGCCACCGTTTGTTGAAATAGGGCTTATCACGGTTTCCCCTAGCTGTAGATAGGCGGGGTCTCCCCTAGGTGTAGATAGGTGGGGTCTCCCCTAGCTGTAGATAGGTGGGGTCTCCCCTAGCTGTAGATAGGCGGGGTCTCCTCTAGCTGTAGATAGGTGGGGTCTCCCCTAGCTGTAGATAGGTGGGGTCTCCCCTAGCTGTAGATAGGTGGGGTCTCCTCTAGCTGTAGATAGGTGGGGTCTCCTCTAGCTGTAGATAGGTGGGCCAACGCATTTTTTGTGCATGCATTGTTTTAGTCCGGTGCAACACCGGCAGCGCCGCTGCTAGTTAGCTTAGCGTAGTGAATGGAATTCTATGTTGTGAGTAAAAGTGAGCCAACAAAAGACAAAAAAACAACCTAATTACTTGCACTGAGACAAAAAATGCGTTGGCCCACCTATCTACAGCCAGGGTAGACCGTGATAAGCCCTATTTCAACAAACGGTGGCGTATCCCTTTAAGTAAATAAATCTGCTTCATGTTCAACCTGACAATATAAACACACAGACAGACATATGCAGCATCTATACCTTAATTATTGTATACATATTTATCAGAGTTCAGACTCAGAAGTTGCTTCTCCTCCGAGTCTCCCACTGACACAGCTGCTGTTTGCAGCTACAGATTTTGTTTATTAAAGGACAATTCTGGTGCAAAATGAACCTAGGGGGTTAATAACATATGTGTACCGAGTCGACCGTTCTCTGGATTACGTTTTCATGCTAATCGAATGTGACCAGTTTTAGCACAAACCGCCAACTAGGTAGATTATAAAGCTAGTTGTCGGGGCACGCTAAAGTAAAGAGAAATCTCTATTTCTACACCACTAATGAGGCTCAAAATATCACCACACTTCCACGGTAGCATAATGAGCGTCCCTACATGTAAACCGAAGCATTGAGAACTTTGTAAGTGTACAGACAGTTTATTAAAAAAGATAGTTTATAAAGACAGTAGCCTACGGGCGGGCACCATCTTGGGAAAGCAATCACGACCACTCAAACGCTAACCCTTGTAGTTAGTCACCCGTATATTTTAATAAACAGATATAATTCATGTATTTCCATGTAATTACATTAGACATACGTAATTCCTATCGACCCATTGGGAAACCACACGGACCGTGGGAGATTTCAAGTGACAGTTGAGCTCACGTTGCATGTCGTTCGCCGTTCGACTGGTCGTGACTGTTTTCCCAAGATGGCGCACGCCTATATGAGCTAAAACTGGTCACATTCGATTAGCATGAAAACATGTCCCATGTCGACTCGGTACACATGTGTTATTAATCCCCTAGGTTCATTTTGCACCGGATTTGTCCTTTAAACTCGTCTTGTTCTGAAAAGAAAAGAACCTTTCGAGAGAGTTGTTTTAATGGATTTTCTCCTCTTAGCGAGATGATATTCAACCCAGTCTCACGGCAGTTTGTGAAATGGTCACGTTATTTTAATCTATTGATACGTGTTCACGGGGACGTTTTTGTCGTTTTTTCCGTGGTGGCCAGCACGAAAATGTAAACTAATGTATTTAAATGGGAAGCATATGTCGTGGTCACAGCACGACTACGGTAGCGGGTAGTAGGAAATGCCGAAAATCCGCGTAAGGAGGTTGGTTGGGGGGGTGGATGGGTCAAACAATTCAGGACTTTCACCCCGGAGGCCGGGGATCGCTTCCCGTTTTGTTTCCCCGTTAACCGTCCCGTCTCCCGTCAAGACCAGGGGTGTCAAACATACGGCCCGTGGGCCAGAACTGGCCCGCCGAAGGGTCCAGTCAGGCCCACTGGATGACATTGTGTGAGAAAGTGTGAAAATGGCAGAGAAGTAATTAATTTAAATTCCAAATTTACCACTTTAATCTCAGACAATATCCAAGTTATTTTTTTACCGTTAATTTACGACTTTAATCTCAGAAATTCTGAGTTTTTTCTTGGAGTATTAACCCTCTCTCCCAGGTCCGTAACATTATTTTTTTTCATACAATGGCATTAGAACGCTATCATAGCAGAGGCAACTTGCACTTGCCAACATCACGCTGACAAGAATCTCTGTGGCAGATAATGCTTCTGATCTTTCTGGAGTGGTTTACTGGTCTGGCCCAATTGAGATCAAATTAGAGGTATGTGGCCCTTGAACTAAAATTAGTTTGACACCCCTGGTATACACCATTTCGTGCTGGCCACCACGAAATAAACATCCCCGTGAACACGAATCAATAGATTAAATATAACGTGACCATTTGACGAACTGCCGCGAGACCGTGTTGTGGTATTACTGCAGAGTGTCATCAGGAAGAGTTAGACACCGTGATGCCATTTAAAAAAAACTGCCAGACAAAGACAAAGTCTGTTTTTTCTAAATATCACAACAAAGTTAGTCCCCAGAGCGCCAACCAGGGATTTACACATGTTCCATAAGAGGTTGTGTAAGATTTCATCAGCCAGCTTATTTTTAAAAATGATGTTCAGATTGGTGCGAGTAGGATTTATTGTACAGTAACTGCACGGTAAAAGAAACGCTGCTCAAACATCCATAACCCCACAGACACAGACAAAGAGACAGTGGGGGAAAGAGAAAGATGAGAAACAAAGAGACGGCAGTGAATGATGCTCTGGAGTTGAGCAGGGAAAAGGCATGAAATGATCACAGGAAACTGGGAAGTAAGGATGGAAGAAATGTATTGAAAACAATTCTGGTACAAAATATAAAATCCTTTATTCCAGACTCAGACAACACAAAACATACAGTACAGGCCAAAAGTTTGGACACACCTTCTCATTCAATGCGTTTCCTTTTCATTTTCATGACTATTTACATTGTAGATTCTCACTGAAGGCATCAAAACTATGAATGAACACATATGGAATTATGTACTTAACAAAAAAGTGTGAAATAACTGAAAACATGTCTTATATTTTAGATTCCTCAAAGTAGCCACCCTTTGCTTTTTTATTAATAAGGGAAACAATTCCACTAACCAAGAAGGCACACCTGTGAAGTGAAAACCATTTCAGGTGACTACCTCATGAAGCTCATTGAGAGAACACCAAGGGTTTGCAGCGCGTTTGTCATTGTAAGAGAATACAAAGAAATTCCATTGCACCAAATGAGGACGGATCTCAAGCTTTAAATAAGTAAAAAAAATAAAACAATGGGTGCCCATATAGCTCAGTTGGTAGAGCGGGCGCACATATATAGAGGTGTACTCCTCAACGCAGCGGGTCCAGGTTCGACTCTGACCTGCAGCCCTTTGCTGTTCCCCCCTCTCTCTCCCCCCTTTCATTTCTTCAGCTGTCTTGTCAATTTAAGGCATAAAATGCCCCCAAATAAACAATAAAACTATATAACATTTATACATTCCACTTCCACGCACACACCAACACTCACACTATCAGCAGGTACACGGCCATTTCCTTTACAACCACGGTTTCGGACGTGTAAAATAAGGGTGTTTAAATAAAACTGGGTCCAAGTTTTAATCCAGCTGAAGGCGTCCATGGAGAAGCAAAAACAAACTTTTCCGAGCCACCTAACACAGCTCAGCTGAAATCTAGCGGGGGTCCTGGGGGTTTGCTCTATTTATGGCAGCTATATGCACAATTTTTTAAGACATTTGATGAAGAATGCCTAAAAATCTGTACATTGTTAGGGAAAAAACATGTTACTTGTAATATTTGATTTTAAGTTTTTGTAGCTTTTTCTACATTTTTGACAGGGTTTTTTTGCGATGTTTTTGGCTTCTTTCAATGTTTTTGTACATTTTTATTTTAACATCCTGTTTTTTTTTTCTACGTTTTTGTTGCTTTTATTGCCCATATCAATAGGCCAGATTCAGGCAGGAAAGGGGGAGAGATAGGGGAATGCCATGCAGCAAAGGGCTGCAGGTTGGAACCGAACTCGCAGCCGCTGCGACATGGACCGAGCCTCTGTACATGGGGCGCGCACTAAACCAGGTGAGCAAACGCGCGGCCCCTTTTTCCCCTATGTTTTTTGTCTCTTTTTTTACATCCTGTTTTGTATCATATACTGTTCTCCAGCTGTCTTCATCACACAACAAATGTTGAGGATGACTCATTTACGCATTATTATGGATCCCCCATAATTTCAAGGCAAGTCCCACCCTACAAAGCAGCTCGATTGGTTGGGGTTAGGCATTGACCTCAAGTGGTTAAGGTTAGGATAGCCGATTGGTCAGGGGATAGGACCTGAACAAATCGGGTTACGTTACCTTGCGTAAGCATGGACGCCTGGCCAGTGGTAGTGTGTGAATGCTATTGAAGTGCGGGCCTTGCCTTGAAGTTGCGTGGGTTCCATAATAATGCCTCATTTACCCTCCTGCCACCTTAAGAAACTGTCTGATGTTTCTTTTACGTGTTAGCAGTTAAAACATGTCAGTAGACCCTTCAGAAAGGGTGGATCCCATACGGCTGCTGCCAGCCACTGGTCCCCACAATGTGATAAAAATGTGTGTGTGTGTGTGTGTGTGTGTGTGTGTGTGTGTGTGTGTGTGTGTGAGCGCTGGAGATGCAATATACAAACCTTTCTGAGCCACCTTAACAAACACAAAGTGAGCATCTGAGTCTCAAACGTTTCCTTTTCATCCATCGCCTCACGTTTCTCTAGCAGCTGGGCTCTCCTGTGTTTGGCTGTCAGCTCTGTGTGTGTGTTTATCTGAACCGGGTCCTCAGAGGGTCCAACAGATTGTCTGCAGATGAGATAATGTCTTCTCTCTCTCCCGGGCGTCTCACAGGGAGTCTGTTGAACAGCGCTGTTATCAGTGTGGGGGGAGCGGTAAAGATGCCGGCTTGTTTCTGCTCTCTCGTGAGCCTGAAGCTTGCTGCGTGTTTCACATATTCAGATTCATTTAAGAAGCTGCGATCAGAAAAGTTTAATCGATCATCAAAACAGTTGGCGATTAATTTAATAGTCAACAACTAATCCATTCATCTTTGCAGCTCTGGAAATAACAGTTCTGGCTCCTGCTGTGTTTATGCTATAAGGAATCTGATCAGACTCCGTCTGTATGGTTCCTTCGACTCTCTTTTCTCCGGCAGAGGAAGAGAGGTGGATTGTGGGTAATGACCACCAGGGACGGACATCATCTGAAAGGAGATAAAAACAAAATAGCATCAGAGCGGAGAGGCTGAAGACAAGAGGGGTTTGAAGAAACTTTCTTGATGTAGTTGTAGCTGTATTTTTTATTTTTTTGCTGTACTCCCAAAGTGCCCTTATACTGGTTCTGTGCAGCACTCAAGCTGAAGGTTAAGAGCAATCAATTCAAATGTCAACAGTAAATGTGCATAAACTGAAGCTGAGGCTCTTGACAGTCTAAAAGAAACCCACGTACGGAGCTGTGCCTGCGGATATTTTCTCGTCCTCCGAGGATGTGTGAGAAACGCCTGAATATTTGCCCTCTGAACTGCAGGAAGTGGATTCTAAATCATCCTGGCAGTCGATTCAAACACAGAGCCAAAAGGTCAGTCGCGCATGAGAGGAGACAACAACCAACTGTCAACTACAAGCGAAGGCAACAACAGACCTGCTCCGAGCAGGTCAAACATTTCTCTCCGCAGCTTTAGAAGAGCTTTGTGGGATTTTCTGTTTGGAGGTTTGAGCTCCTGACACTAATTCATCACGTAGGAGGGATTTCTTTTTTTCTTTTTTCTTTTTATTTCCATTTGGGAGGATTAAATAAAAGAAAGGCTTGCACTGTGAACATCGTGAACCGTTAGTACATATACATACATATATATGTTTCGGCTAGAGACGTAGAAAGCCGGGCCAATTTTGACCAGCTCACCAGGCAGCCCGGTCTCATGGCAGTTCGTGTAAATGTGACGTTATTGTAATCTATTGATACGTGTTTACGGAGACGGTTTTTAAGTGGCAGACAACACGAAAATGTGAAGTAATGTATTTCAATGGGAAGCATATTTTGTGGCCACAGCACAAAAATGGTAGGGAGTAATATAAAAAGCCATTTAAGGCGCCCTTTCCCCGTAAGGTTTTTCCTAAACCCAACCTCCATCATCCCGTTATTGTGGCGCGTCCCCAGTGGGCCGCCTCGCGGGCGCCTCCCAGCTTATGGAGCATTCTTTTCGGCCACCTCTCGGTGTCCTTTCCCCGGGAAAATAACGTGACATTTACACGTAAAAAACGAGAAAAACGTCTCTGTGAACATGTATCAGTAGATTAAGAATAACGTGGACATTTACAAAAACTGCCGTGAGACCGGGTTGCACCAGGAGACTGAAGGCAGGACACCTTCAGAAACCATATCTCACTCAGAACACCATGGATGGTCTTTTTTCAAAGTTTTTATCCCAATTATCCCAGAAAAAGGGATTTTTCCTTTCATAATATGGGCACTTTCATATATTTATTCAACCAATTGATTCATTTATATATGAATATTTACAGTTATTGAATTATTTATATATTTATAGCCTCATTTATTTATTTCATTATGTATTTCAAAGGCATTTTTATTTTTTTATTCATTTATTCATGCATTTATGTATTTAATATTGAATGATACGGCATTCCATAGTACTCTCATCCGTGCACACTATTTTGAAAAAAAAAAAAAAAAACTTGTCTTGGCAGGAGTTTATTTTCATCTCCTTTCCTCAGCTCTGACCAACAACAGTTTCCAAATCTCACTGCTGTCTAGAACTGAAGGTATGACCTCACTCCCATGTGACGCTGCTTTTTAATTTGCTGACAGGAAATAGTCTTCCACATATAGATGCAGCTGTCAGCCAAACAGGAGAGTGAGACGAGACTCTGCATAAAGGGTTGGGAGCGTGCCTATGTTCCCACATTTCTAAGATTTTCTTTCAAAATTAAGCCCTATGTTCCCACAGTTCCCACATTTCTAAGATTTTTTTTCACCAAAATTAGGCCCTATGTTCCCACATTTCGTTTTTCATTCAGATGTTATCCCCCTAACCCTAACCCCTAAAAAACCTTGTGGGAGGATAGGGCTTGAATTGAAAGGAAATGTAGGAACACAAGACCTAATTTTGAAAATATGGAACATAGGGCTGTGGGAACATAGGGCTGTGGGAACATAGGGCAGTGGGAACATAGAGCTGTGGGAACATAGGGCAGTGGGAACATAGAGCTGTGGGAACATAGGGCTGTGGGAACATAGAGCTGTGGGAACATAGGGCAGTGGGAACATAGAGCTGTGGGAACATAGGGCTGTGGGAACATAGGGCTGTGAGAACATAGGGCTGTAGAAACATAGGGCTGTGGGAACAGAAGGCCTGATTTTAAGAAAAATCTTAGAAATGTGGGACCCTTCAAAGTAGTCTTTCTTGGAAAACATTCTTAAGCAATCCATACCACGGAGATTTATTTCTCACGTTTACATTCGAAGGCTATGGCAGAGTGATATAGACATGTAGAAGAGGATATCTTGGGCAGCGATCATGAAAAATACACTCACTATCATGAGCTGTAACGCTGATAGAGAGAGACAATTTCAAATATTGCACCAACTCCATTGCACAGCGCTACTGAGGGGCAGGCTTGGTCTGGGCTCGTCTAAATGCCCTAAATGTGACACAGAAACAGGCACACGCGTACATATGTTTTGGAGATGTGTAAAGATACAAATGTTCTGGAGAGATGTGAAGTGCATCTTAGCAGCTTAAGTGGACAATGCAAAAAGTGCCCACAAGGCTAAATTGATTGGCATACTTTTTGTACATAGCAAGAAAGACCATTCTCAAGTTCTGGATATCTAAGAACATCCACCACAATGGACGATTGGTATGGGGAAATATTGGAAATACTCCCGTTGGAAAAACTGACTCATATACCCTGAATGACAATTTCGTTGGATTCATCAAGATATTGTGGCCGCAGTGGCCCCCTCTGGACTGGACTTTGTCTCACCCAACTTACAACATAGTCTGACTACAGCCTGCTCTAGCAATTTAAATATATCTAGGCCTGGTGGTGTCTGTCTTGTCATTTTTTAGGTATTTTATCATTATTTTAGGGCTATTTTTCACTTTGTCTTTTCTGTGCATAGTCAGTCCCTCAAAATAAGCCACACTTTCGCCAAATAAATTGATGATTTCCGCGCAAATTATGCGGGGCTTGCATGATTTCACAATCCCTGCATTTTTGTTGCAAAAAAGTCCCATAATATATCTTAGCAGAAAGTTGAAAAATGTATACTTCACACAAGGGCAGCCATTTTCCCCTGTTGCCATTGGAACGTTATGAAGTGATGTAATCAAGCAACGTGAACATCATCGAAAAGCAGGGTGTTGAGGGGGGAGGAGGGGGTTTGCAATTTTTTAAGAAAACGTGCCGCATTATCAAAGATTTTTTGCCCGCAACAATCAAAAAAACTCTTCTGGAAGGACTGTATAGTGCGAGCCCTGCTGTGTATTTTCTCTTTCTTTTGTTAATATGCTCAGTTCATGGAAAAAGTGGTTCTATACATAGCTGGAACGGAAATGTGTGTACTGAATACTAGAACCCCAATAAAAAGACTTAAAAAAAAAAAGGGACCAATGGGCTGTGGGAACCTAGGGCTGACCCCAAGTGGTCAGCCTCCCTTCCTCCTTCTTTTCCCTTCCTCCCCTGCTGATTTCCTGAAGATGCCAGCCCAGTTTCCAGCTTCGTCGTGGTGCGGCTGGTCTCATCCCCCGAGGCTTCCTCTGCATAGGGAACAACGGGGAGCCCAGAGTCTTTTCTATTCGTGCCAGAGACTTCCCAGAGAATCACCCCAGTCTTATGTAAATGTTTTCATACCATCTGCATCGGGGATGAAAATCCTGTTTTAAAAAAAAAACTTTATTGGAAGAATCCAACAACTCCCCAAACAGCTGCTAATCTAGGATAATTACTCCCTGCTTTAGATTAATATTCATCGCACTTCCAAAAACAAAAGCTCCAGTGTAACATCTGCAAACATGCGGCGAGGCAGGCGGGCTACAGGAACAATTCCCCAAAATGAGTTCCTTTGAATTTACACAAGCAAACTCAACAAACTCCAGTGTAATCCACACGTACGAGCAGGAATGTAAAGTGCTGTGTAAACCGAGTAATCCTCCACCCGCGCACGCAACATATAGTCAGGTTCACTATATATTTTTGTGGGAGTTTTTGTGGGATTTGCTAAACTATACATTTTTGGAAAGGTTATTGTATAAGGAGTCAGAAAAGTAATGTTTGCATTTGCCCAGATGTGTATGTGGCGACCAAATTGAATTTAAAAAAAATTTAAATTAAAAAAATTTAAATTTTTTAAAAGATTTTAACTGCTAAACCCACATTTTCAGGGTCAGGGAATCCAATGGTGCTAGTTACAAAGCTACAAGACTTTACCACATTAAACCATAGATGCATAAGTGGGTCAAAAATGACCCGGTGTGGATATTTGTTGTGAAAAGTTGTTCGCATTTAATATTCCATGTTCCTCAAAAACCATGTGTTTTTTTTATACCCATTTCATAACCAGCGTGTGTTCACGTACAGCGTTCGTGATCTCTGACTGTGTTCTCCTTCAGGACAATCACCCCCACTATACAGAGAATACAGAATCACACGGAATCACAATCAGCTTTAATGGCCAAGTAGGGCAAAGTCCACGCGTCTGTCTTGAAGCTAACGTGTCTGTTTTTACTTATCATCCTATATGGAGTAATAAAGCATGGTTTCACAAAAGTCCTGAGTGTTTTTTTTTTAAAATGCCCCCGCCGACGTTTTTTTTTTATCTGCAGCTTGGAGCGTCTTTTTGAAGTTGAAAAAAAGGTCAACTTTTCTGAATAAAACGGCCTTCGTCAAGCGCTTTTTTTGACAGCTGACCAATGACAAGCGGAGTAGCCAGACCTGTCGTTTCCATAACAACAAGAGAAAAATGGAGAATGTGCCGATAGATATGCAAGTCATATGATATGACCGGGTGCTCCTTGTTCAGCAACTCGCTTTGTTTTATCTAACTTTAGCACCTCTCTCTCTCTCTCTCTCTAGCTCGCTCCACCACTTTGATGTATGTAATGTTAGCACCTCTCTCTCTCTGTCTCTCTCTCTCTCTTTCTCTAGCTCGCTCAACCACTTTGTTTTATGTAACGTTAGCACCTCTCTCTCTCTCTCTCTCTCTGTTCTTTCTCTAGCTTGCTCCACCACTTTGTTTTATCTAACGTTAGCACCTCTCTCTCTCTCTCTCTGTTCTTTCTCTAGCTTGCTCCACCACTTTGTTTTATCTAACGTTAGCACCGCTCCACATAGTGCTCTTGGATACTGTAGCAGTAGCTCTTGTTATAGCAACAAAAGATGCTCTGTTGCCAGCTTTTTTTTTTTTTAAAACCACAAAAGCACCATAATCAACATTTATCTTATCAAAAAAGATCATGGCCTGAGTGTGAACACATACCGGGATACGGCTTTATGTATTGCTCTCAAAGTAGGGTCAGAACCATAGAAATAAAATTTATTAAAAAAGTAATTGCTCTGTTTGTTGCGGTTAATTGATTAGTCCAAAACAGATGGGTAGACCCCGCCCGCTGTTCTTTTATTCTCTGTAACCAACACAGCATGAAGCCTTTTATTTTAAATTTTGACCCAGAAAAACAGAAAAAGTTGCTCGTTGGTCGGCGTGAAGACAACACGAAGGGTTGAACCTTTAGAACATGGGTCACCAAACTAAGGCCCGCGGGCCGACTCAGGCCCGCCACGCCCCTTTGACCGGCCCCCCGCCCCTCTGACCCCCACTACCCCAAAAGTCTTCATGGCCAATTTTTTTTTTAAATTGCTTTTTGGAAAATAATAACATGTCTGCATCTGGTATTTTTTTTCTTTTTTCTTTTAAAAATTGATATTTAGTTATAAAATGAACTATAATATTTGCTGAATTTTCGTCACCCGACATGCTCGAGATCAAGCAATGTCAGACAGCGCATGCGCGTTGTTACACGCACGCAACTGTCAATGTTCAGGACAGCAAAATGGCTAGCGTTAAACGAAAAGTTGATAGAGAGTGCCGAGTTTTCAAAGAACAGTGGACCAACGATTATTTTTTTGTTCAGTGTAAGGACCGTGCAGTTTGTATTATATGTAAAGAAAGTGTGGCGGTTTTCAAAGAATATAATCTGCGTCGTCACCACGAAACCCGCCACAATGAGTATACTAGCCTGCGAGGGCAAGCAAGAGAAGACAGGATTCGGAGGATGAAAGGCGGATTGGCGGCACAACAAAATGTATTCCTTCGCCAAACTCAGGTCAACCAGGCTGCTGTCCGAGCTAGCTATAAGGTAGCTCACCTATTAGCCACCCATGGAAAGCCGTTTACTGATGGGGACTTTGTTAAAGAATGCATGGTTGCTGTGGCCCAGGAGGTGTGTCCCGACAAGAAGGATGCGCGCAACGCGGTGAGTCTCTCTGCACCTACTATGACCAGGCGAATCGAAGATTTGGGGGACAACGTGTATGACCAGCTGAAGAAGAAAGCGTCAGAATTCAAGTTTTTTGCTTTGGCCATGGATGAGAGCAATGACGTGCAGGACACAGCACAACTGCTCATTTTTATTCGTGGAGTTAGTGCAACTTTGAAGTGTCTGAGGAGCTGGCAGCTCTAAAAAGTCTCAAAGGTACTACGACAGGAGAGGATATTTTTGTCCAAGTGTGCAAAACAATGGAAGAGTTGGATCTACACTGGTCTAAATTGGCCAGCATCACTACGGATGGCGCACCTAGTATGGCTGGCACAACGAGGGGGCTAGTAGGGTGCTTGAACAGCGAATTCAAGGAACGAGGTCTCACCCCGCCACTACAAGTCATGAAATATCTGTGGTATTTCAAATTTAAACAAAGTTTTAAGACTCGATTACTACTTTTGCAAACCACTAGTAAAGATAAACAAATATATGCCAGGAATCAAGTGTTGATATAGTAGTGTGGATATAGTAGTGGGGATGGCTGTGCCAGGCTAGTAATCTCTGCTACACAATGGTGGTCATTTTGGTCTGGGTCATACAATTCTGTTATATAGCTGACCTGGCCCCGGCCCCCCCCCCCATCACAGTCAGGAACGATAATGTGGCCCCCAGAGAAAAATGTTTGGTGACCCCTGCTTTAGAACGTTGTGAACTGCACCCTTGCTTTGTGTCGCCTTGTTCTCCGAGATCTCGCCACTGCTGTCAGCGTCTCCTCACGGGGCGGTGATGTTTCACAAGATCACCGCTCCTCGCATGAACGAGTACATAGACACGCACACGCACACATACGCACACACACACACACACGAGGAGCTAGGATGGAGGATGGATCTCTGAGGAGCTAGGATGGAGGATACACGAGAAGATGAAGAGGAGGAAGAGTGAAGCTATGACAAACTACACAGTAACTTCATACCCAGGACCATGGGGGGAAAGAGTACACACACACACACACACACACACACACACACACACACACACTGATACATACACACACACACTGATATACACACACTGACACACACACAAACACACCAACACACAGATACACACACACACTGATATACACACACTGATCTACACACACACACAGACACACACACACACACAGATACACACACACACACGCACATACACACACTAATACACACACAGACACACACATACAGACACACACACACTGATATACACACACACACACACAGATACACACACACACACATATACACACACACACTGATCTACACACACACAGACACACACACACACACAGATACACACACGCACACACTGATACATACACACACACTAATATACACAGATACACACAGACACACACATACAGACACACACACTGATATACAGACACACACACACACACTGATACACACACACATACACACACACACTGATACACACACAAACACTAATACACACAGATACACACAGACACACACATACAGACACACACACTGATATACACACACACAGACACACACATACAGACACACACACACTGACACACACACACACACACTCTGATACACACACAGACAGACACACTCTGATACACACACAGACAGACACATTCTGATACACACACACACACACACACACACACACACACACACACACACAGATACACACACTGATATACATACACACTGATCTACACACACACACACACAGACGAGGAGCTAGGATGGAGGATGGCTCTCTGAGGAGCTATGAGCGAGGACACAGAGAGCAGCCTTCCTGGGAACCGTCGCTAACTCGGCCCGTACATCTGACGATCTCCCGTGATGCTTCAGAGGAAAGGACATCTCATATCTCCAAAACACATTTCCTCGTTTCCTCTCTCCTCGCGTGAGTCAGGAGGGGGGGAAGGAAAGCAAGTTAAGGAAACGAGGATGCAATTTAAGGACCTGGGGCTCTGTTAGTTGGCTAACTTTAGCTTGCTAACTCCGCCTTGCCCCCCCATGCCTCACCTGTCCAAAAAAACAAAACGTCCAAACTAAAATGAAAGGAAAAAGTAACGGATGATTCAAAACTATTATAATCTTTCTCTATCTAAAACACACGTGTCAAAGTCGAGGCCCGCGGGCCAAATCCAGCCTCTCGCAAACTTTGATCCGGCCCGCATATCAATTCAGGTTCACGATAACTTTTTGCCCGCCTAGTTTTTAATCGCTCTCGTTGCTATTTTTTACATTTTCTGGGCTTTTTTCAGCGTTATTTACCTTTTTTTATATGTTTTGGGGAATTTTTTTGTCGTTTTTGGTGCTTTTCTCAACGTTTTTGACGCTTTTCCCGTAATTTTTTACACTATTTCTGACATTTCTGGTGCTATTTTCAACATTTTTCAATGTCAATAAACCGTCTGGCCCTTAATGTGATTCTCTTTTTCCAGTGTGGCCCTTAGAGAATTTGAGTTTGATCTAAACCTTCAAGAGTATGATGGTCACAGGGAGGCTTTGTGCACAACATTCCTTTTAAACTTGATACAAATGTGGCATTGCTTCTAAGACCCTGAGCGTATTTAACTTTCCTCGAGGGGAAACAGCGGGCTCCATCAACCTGGGTGGGATTCTGTTATTGTCAGAGTTTTGAGATTTTGGGGAAAACAGAATCTGAACAAGATCAAAGTCAATTGGTAGCGCATGTCATTATCAGAAGTCATACCGGACAAAAATATGAGAACAATATCCAGGCTGTCAAACGCAGCGATTTCCATTTACCTGGAGGCAAGGCTTTGATGAACAGATGGCAACTGTGTGTGTGTGTGTGTGTGTCCTGCTGACTGCGCATTTACCCCAGTTCTGTGTTTCAAAGACTAAACTCATTCAGTGTTACACACAGAGGCAAACACAGACACACACAGACACACACACACACACACACACACACACACACACACACACACACACACACACAAACACACACACACTAAAATGATCAGCTCTTGTTTACAGATTTACACAAACTCTCTCTCACACACAGACACACACATACACACACACACACAGACACACAGAGACAGACACACAGACAGACACACAAATAGACACACACATACACACACACACACACACACACACAGACAAACACATACACACACAGACACACACACCCACACACAAACAGACAAACACAGACACACACAGACATACACACACACACACACACACACACAGACACACACACCCACACACAAACAGACAAACACAGACACACACCCACAAACACACACAGACATACACACACACACACACACACACACACACACACACACACACACAGACATACACATACACACACACACACACACACACACACACACACACACACACACACACACACAGAGACAGACACACACACACACACCCACACACACACACACAGACAGACACACACACACACACACAGAGACAGACACCAACACACACCCAAACAGACACACACACACACACACAGAATCTGAGTTGAGTTGTTTAATTTCGCCCATGCTTGCTCTCCGTGTTCCTGATTATTTCCGACACTGAGAGATTGCAGAGGAGCCCTCCTGATGGGGAAAAAACAACAATGAATCGTGTAAAAAAATGAAGGTCATGTCATCCAAAAACCTACAAGGCCTTTTTACATCGGAGCTCTGTGTTCACGATGTTCTCCACACACATTCGGGTTTCCATGCAATTGTCGAGCAACAAACGGAGTGTGAATGACGCGCGTTTCCATTGCCAGGTTTGGAGCGAATTAACTCATTAGGGCTGCAGCTAAAGATTGTTTTCAAATGTGGATTTATCGGTTGAATGTTTTCTGGATTAGTCGATGAGTTGTTTGGTCTCTAAAATGTGTATCAGTGTTTCCCCAAAAAGCCCAAGATGACATCCTCAAATGCCTTGTTTTGTCCACAACTCAAAAGATATTCAGTTTACTGTCCCAGAGGAGAGAAGAGACTAGAACAATATTCACATCTAAAGCCCCTTACACACTGTCGGCAGTAAAGCCAGTCGGACTGATCGGTCTCCCAGAGTTGGTCCAAAAATTTTCTCAGAACACACCGAAGAGACGAGATGTAATACGTCTCCATAGCAGCAGGCGGCGCTGATCTGGTCGCCCAACGAAATGAAAACCGGCAGCTGATTGGACGAACGCGTCACGTGGTGTCTGGTTTCTTCGGAAATTCAAAGCCAGACTGTCATGGCGGCTCGTTCAGAATACGATCTCATATTGGACTAAAATAGTTCACTGAAACGTGTTTCTGAGAACATTTGAAGAGAGAAATAGGCTTTGTGTGTCTGTGTGTGTGTGTGTCTGTGTGTGTGTCTCTGTGTGTGTGTGTGTGTGTGTGTGTGTGTGCAATTGCTGAATCTGTCTTCATTTCAGATCAACAAAGGTCAGTTTAAAAGATTTTCGTCAGATTCTGAGAGACTCTAGTCACGTTCATCCTGCTCCTTGTTTCCTGGTTAGCTCTCCACCAATCAGATGGGTCATTTGAGTCTGACTGCCGGCAGTGCCCGCCCCGCTGATTCTACATGTCAAATCGGCCCAAAATGAAGGCACGCCATAAAAAGATTACTCAAATAGTTGGCGATTAATTAATAGTTGACAACTAATCGATTAATCAAATAATCTTTGCAGCTCTACACTGGATTACTTTGATACTAGTCTTGCATTGCCAGTTCTTCCTCCACAGCGCTGCGGAGGAGGGTCTGGCTAGTCCACACGGCATTCCTGGATGGGAGAAAAACGTGCTCTGGTTTATTGGCATTTCTTTAAACCAATCACAGTCATCGTGGGCAGGGCTAAGCTCCGGACGGAGCCATGGTGCCTCTGCTAAATAGCCTCAGGAAGGAACTTGTTTTGGTGGAACATGTGTACGTTTAAAAGTAGTTTTAGTCCCTTTGCTTTGCTTACTGTTGTTGACTGTAATCTCCCTGAAAAATAACTGGGATTCAAACTGATTTATCATTTATCAAAATAATTGGCAATAAATTCAGTGGTGTAGTCTACGTGATACGCAGGTATACGCAGTATACCCACTAAGAAAGCTCCAGGATTTCCATATACCCACCTAAAAATGCCCAATGACACGCAACAACATACTTTCCATTATATTTTAGATATATGTTGAATTGTCATCTGTGTTTTTCTTATTCACATAGGCTAAATAAAGGGATTTTCACCGTAAATTGGTGCATGAAAGTGTATTTGAATGCACCAAATGAAGTTGTTGCTTAAAAGGTCCCATGGCATGAAACTTTCACTTTATGAGGTTTTTTAACATTAATATGCGTTCCCCCAGCCTGCCTACTGGCTCTAGTGGCTGTAATTCTGCACTGAGGCTGAATTTCGGGAAAGAGACTTCAGATACAGTATTAGGGGACCACTAAGGTCTATATAAAAGAGACTTCAGATACAGTATTAGGGGACCACTAAGGTCTATATAAAAGAGACTTCAGATACAGTATTAGGGGACCACTAAGGTCTATATAAAAGAGACTTCAGATACAGTATTAGGGGACCACTAAGGTCTATATAAAAGAGACTTCAGATACAGTATTAGGGGACCACTAAGGTCTATATAAAAGAGACTTCAGATACAGTATTAGGGGACCACTAAGGTCTATATAAAAGAGACTTCAGATACAGTATTAGGGGACCACTAAGGTCTATATAAAAGAGACTTCAGATACAGTATTAGGGGACCACTAAGGTCTATATAAAAGAGACTTCAGATACAGTATTAGGGGACCACTAAGGCCTATATAAAAGAGACTTCAGATACAGTATTAGGATACCACTAAGGCCTATAACTAAGGCCACTGAATGTTACTGTAGGTTTAGTGCTATGAACTCCACTGCTTTCATTTTGTGGGCCAGGTAGTTGTTAGCCTGAGCAAGGAAGAACTTCCATCACCATTTATCATTAGCTTTTACTGTAATGTTGTCAGTGTGAGAAACATGGACAGAAACTGTAGAGATTGACATGTAGCCTATGTGCTCTGTTTTTACAGCAACAGCAGAAGTGACGGACCATGAGGGCATGCCTGAGGTGCCACAACCGTCACACAGCACTGTTTCCACCCAGTGGGAAGATCCATTGCTTTGGGACCACAACTATGGTGAACAGCAGGGTGTTGAGGAGACGGCCAAAGATGCCACAACACAAACTGAAGATTTCAGCTACTCCATGCTTCAGAGTGATGCCGATTTGTTCCTCTACACTGGAGTCCCACTGGACACCTTCAACTCTCTTGTTTCCACCTTAGATGGATTTGCTGAAAGGGCTTTTGTTTTGTCAGCGTGTGATCAGATACTAATGACACTAATAAAACTGAAATTAAATCGTGTGCTGGGTCACCTTGGTAGGTAGTTTCATGTGTCTCAGAGTGTTTGCCAGTAAGGTTATTTCATTCTGGATTGATAAGATGGAGGAGGTATTGCGCCCTCTTATTATCTGGCTCCCAAGAGAAACCATTAAGGCCACTATGCCAACTGCATTCAAGAAAAGCTTTTCCAACACCACCTGTGTCATTGATTGCAGCGAAAGTTTGTTACAGAAGGCGAAAAATCTTGACTCTAGAGGGGAGTCCTACAGCCATTGCTACTCGCACAACACAATCAAATACCTTGTTGCTGTTGCCCCATGTGGCTTAATCATGTTTATCTCAACTGGATATGGAGGACGTGCCAGTGACAAATATATCCCTATGAACTCTAAATTGCTTCCTGACTTTCCCTGCATTCCACCTCCACTGCTTATCTGTACAGGCAAGCCCTGTCTTCCCGGTATTAACTGCAATCTCAAGCTGTAATGAGCACATTCACCTAATGCGTTACCAGAGTCTGATCTTTATCCATTTTCCATGTATTTCAGATTTTGTCATCATCACATCGCTAAACGAAATCGAAAAAACATACATCAAAAGTGATCTGATCATGTTTTTGATTAAATCAGAGATAACAAAAGGAACATTTTTCTTCTTTATACATTCCAAAGGATAGCTGCTGCATGACTGCACGATCTCCCTAATCCAGCAATACATGAACATCCGACAGTCTCTATCACCCCTGACTGCTGCAGCATAACCCAAGCTTAGGCTGGTTAGCACTTTGACTCCTGTCTACCTCTGCATGCAAAAATACATAGTCTCTGTGCTTCAGTAAAAGAATGCGCCTCACTTTATTACTATAGAAGTAATGGAAGGCCTCGGTGCTTTTCTAATTGCGCATCTCCTCACGATCTACACCCTCCGAAAATATATAATAATTAATGATATCAATATGGCTAACTCCTGGCCATAGCGTCATGTCATCCATCCAACCTGTCAATTTTGAAGGATGTGGCACTCTGATGCGGTCGTCTTCACGATCTTTTGAGATTTCATCGGCGGCGTGTAGCCACCGACTACTTCCCATCTTGACCGAACAATTATCTACTACTTTAATAACTTTAAAAGCCTTTACACTAGCTAGCGATAGCGTATGTAAACAAGCACTTCAACTGGAAGTAGAAAACCGTTTAGTCAGTTGAACCCGCTATGAATCATGGGAAATAGAACGGGCGAAGAATAAGGTGGATATAAAAGAGACTTCAGATACAGTATTAGGGGACCACTAAGGTCTATATAAAAGAGACTTCAGATACAGTATTAGGGGACCACTAAGGTCTATATAAAAGAGACTTCAGATACAGTATTAGGGGACCACTAAGGTCTATATAAAAGAGACTTCAGATACAGTATTAGGGGACCACTAAGGTCTATATAAAAGAGACTAAAGATACAGTATTAGGGGACCACTAAGGTCTATATAAAAGAGACTAAAGATACAGTATTAGGGACCACTAAGGTCTATATAAAAGAGACTTCAGATACAATATTAGGGGACCACTAAGGTCTATATAAAAGCATCCAAAGATGTTGATGCTTAAAACTTCCATGGGGGAGGACACCCAGACCTCTCACTATGATATGGCCCCTCCTCCCCCAAAGGCAGATTCTGGCCAATATATACAGTACGGTTTACCCACTACAATACATTAGACTACACCACTGGATAAATTGAATCGTTGGCAACTAATCGATTAATCTTTGCAGCTCGACAGTTAGTAGTTAGACTTTTTTATCAGTTGTTCCGTAACAACACCAGATTGCGTTTTGTTGTTTCAGATTCTTACACTTCTCCACCCCCCCTACAGCGGATCCTCTGTGTCCGGTTCAGCCGGAGTGGAAGCTGGATGTTTGTGCTCCGTGTGAAGTGGAGATGGTCTCTGACCTCCATCTACAGGGAGGCCAGAGGTCAGCTACCGAACACCTCCGACGCTCACCGGGATCCTTATATTTTCCTCCAGGGCTGGACTTTGATCCTAAATCTTCAGTGTCAGTGACGTGCACCGACTCTCTAAAACGTGTTGGATTGTGGCCCGTTAAAGGGGGGCGGCCTCTACCTTTGACACCGGTTGCCAGCTGAGAGACGATCAAATACAAAGGATTGTACAAGCCGGAAAATAAATTGAAATTCTCAAATTCGTGCCTGTAAATTGATTATAGGACAGGCTTATATTAGAGAAAAACTCAAAAAACTTCCTCCATGTTTAAACGTGCTGTGATGCGTCACACAGACAAAAACAACATCTCTAAATATGGACCCATAACGGATATTAATTTTATTTCTCTCCGGCCGGCCTGTGCTATAAAAACCCTGCTCGACACGTTGGGAAAATAATGTTTGCACAAACAACCCACCGTCAGTCAGGGAAAAAAAATTGACTTTTGTTTGGCCACAAAAACACATGAACTTTTCACGAGTTTGTTGAGGGAAATTGAGTGACATTTCGTGCAGCTTTTAAAAGAATATGCAGCTCGGTAAAAAGGTCTTTATAGAAAGGGCTGAGATGAAGCTGCAAAGGCAAACTGTGTGTGTGTGTGTGTGTGTGTGTGTGTGTGTGTGTGTGTGTGTGTGTGTGTGTGTGTGTGTGTGTGGGTGTGTGTTCCCGTTTAACTACATTCGTGGGGTCCAAAAACCGGGAATAGATTAAACTTGTAGGGTCCTGATAGCTTTGTGGGGTCAAAATGCTGGACCCCACAAGTTTAAAGGGCTGTTTGAGGGTTAAGACTTGGTTTTAGGATTAGGGTTAGAATTAGGTTATGGTTACGGTGAGGGTAAGGGTTAAGGTTAGGCATTTAGTGGTGATGGTTAAGGTTAGGGTTAGGGGCTAGGGAATGCATTATGTCAGTGGTGGGTCCCCACAAAGATAGTGAGACGCACTTGTGTGTGTGTGTGTGTGTGTGTGTGTGTGTGTGGAGGGTTTTAATTGAAAGACAAGTTTTTCTTGAGAGGTAAAAGATGAAATGACTGAACTGTAATGAGGCTCTGAGAGACTTCACTTGTGGCAAATGTCGTCCTTTCATCCCACGTTGTCACATCAGATGGCACCGCGGGAACGTTACATCAGACGGCGGCCGGGTTGTCGACGGCCCGCGCTGACCGCCACAGATCCAATTCTCCCCACCTCGGGGGGTTGGGGGGGGTCCATCAGCAGCCGAGCAGCTGGACGGCCACTTTGCCGAACACTTTTCTTGAAATCACAGGCTTTGGTGCTTTTTCATGAAAAGTTCTCATCAGTGATGTACGGAAGCCACATTGCGTTGAGTCACAGTGAGTCACCAATAAATCAGAAATGACTCACGATTAAAGAACTAATTCCCACTCTGATCACGGGTGCTAAACCCAGCCGACTGAATCGTACCTGTCAATTATTCAGCTGGAAGGTATATTTCCTGTGAAACTATTCTGGGGTGTAATAAGGTTGACCCTGCGAGATAAGAGAGAAGCTACAGAGGCAATAATAATGTGCGGGCGAGATGAGAGCGGTGACCGTTGGGCTCATCCTAATTTGTTTTGACAGCTCGAGTTATCCTGGAATCTTACTGGCTGCTACGGAGGAGGGTTAGGAGCCTCTGTGACGGCGATGGTTGCCGGTTTTCTGACGGCAATGGTCCTATCTTGTTCCACCGGTTGTCCCTCACTTTCCACTTTCTTTGAGTTAACTTTGAACTTCAGTCACATCGAACAACATTAACCGATTTGGATGGTGCAACAAGGCAAGGGTCTCATTTATAAACGTGGCGTACGCACAAAACGGGGCTGAAAACGTGCGTACGCCACATCCCACGCAAAGGTTGTGATTTATAAAAAACAAACTTGACGGGAGAATGTGCGGTCCTCCACGCAAACTCTGACCCATGCGTACGCACATTATGGAGACAAAATAGGAATTGGCGACGCAGATAGTGAGGTGGTGAACTGAAGTCAGACTGCAGAAAGTAAATGGGAATAACTATAAGAGTAGAAAAAATAAAAATATTGATGCCTCGCACATTTTTTTCACTCCATATCATCCACGTTACCATGAAGATTCAATCCAGCAGTGTTATTTGCGCTTGTACTCAGTGATAACTGTTCCATAAACTGAAATCTTAAATAAAAAATTTGTTCTTAATATTTAATCGCCGCTGTCTCGCCGTCACATTGTCAGCTACGGAGCGCAGGAGTAGGAGACGGCCCGACTACATGGAATACAGGATATCATCAAATACCCTACCATTAGATAACTGCAGAACACAGTGTAAATAACTAAATATCTATCTTTAATACTGTGCATATATCATCAAATGTCAAAGTCTGTAAATACAGTCGTTAATCTCTAGTGCAATAGTTACGCTCTATGTCCTCGTTATCGGTCTAAAATATAATACTGTTTATAACAAACCCTGCATGAAGAAAAGTGTGTTTGCCTATTACATTTCGATTTCAAGTTGTATCTCGGGGTGGGGGATACCACTAGTTGTTGCTGTGATTTTAGCAAGATGTTAACAATCATAAATTGTTGTAGACTAAACATAAATACTGCGGTGAACCCGTGCGTAATGCTGCATGATGGCCCTGCTGGCCCTGCAGGAGGACAGCAATGGAAGAATCAGGAGAAAAAGAGACTTCAGGGACCATGACGATGACTGGCTCATATGCCGATTTAAATTCCCTCCTGTAGCTGTAATAGTAATATAGCTGCGCTCTTGGATCTATGTAGTGAATTGGGTCCAGTAGAGAGGGCAATGCGCCGGAACCGTGCCATCCCGGTCCATCCCGGTCCATCCCGGTCCAAATACAGGTCCTCGCCACTCTGGGTGAAACCGGCTGTTTCCAGAGGGAAATGGCTGACAGCTAAGTGTTTTTTTAAATAAATATTATATATAATCTTCAGCTTCATCACTAAGGCTTGTTTGGATATAATATATAGTTCTGTTAAATCTTATTATATACGTCTGGTATATCGAAGCTGTCCCCGAGTGTCCCCGTAATGCCTGCTGATTTGGAAGATTTTATTAATAAAGGTAGTCTATAGATCCGGTTTCCATACACTGTGCGACAACAGGCCGAAATTAGTTTGTTTGTTTGTTTTCTCCGCCAGTCGTCATGATTCGGCATGTTTCGGTGTAACGAAGAACAACTGCCAGGGTCATTAACATACTGATCAGCATTCACGAGGTGCTTTACATTGACTATTTATGGTTAAAAATGGGCGTGTACAGGGCGGGATAAGAGGCTAATCCACGTACACACACTTGTAGTCAATCTGTGATTCATAAAGGGAACATTGCTTACAGGTGTGCGTACGCACGGTTTTATAAATCTGACTTTTTTTCGGTGTACGCCAATTTGGGCTTTTGGGCGTACGTACACTTATAGTAACGATCCTACGCACAGTTTTATAAATGAGACCCCTGGTCTGTTTGGTTCTTTCAGGGAATGATTGTAAAGATTAACAACGAATATGTTTAGGGTGTTTCCTCTCTAACTGGGAGGTTTTGGGACTGATTGGTGGGATTGCTGTGGACCAAGTACACACGGAGATACACTGGTAAGAGCCAATGAGGTTTAACCATGGATCAGCTCATTAAAATAACTCACGTTACGGGATTGTGTCAACAGTTAACCAAAACAAGTTCCTTCCTTTGACTATTTAGCAGTAACCTGACTCCTCCAGATGGATCGCTTTGCATTTGCTCGGCATATCCATCTGGGAACTTTCCGTTGGAGAACTTTTGGGAAGGGGCGAAAATCCTGGTTGCTGTGGAGATAGTCAAGCTACGCTAGACTAGTATGAATGTATGCATGTGTGCAGCAGGTGTGGGTGGACCATGAAGCAAGATTAGTGGGCTAGCGAAGTATGTTTACCTCTGTGCACGCTCAACTGTGTTCGCACACTCATAACTCGCTAACAATGTGCCATACAAATAAACCAATCGGAGAATTAAAAAGTGTCAATACTGGTGCCCGGGTAGCTCACCTGGTAGAGAGAGAGGCCCAGTCCTCCACACAACCTGGTGCCCTTTGCTGCATGTCATTGCCCCTCTCTCTTTCTCCAACTTTCATGTCTGCGCTGTCCTTTCAAAATAAAAGGCCTGAAAAATACCAGGGCTTTAAATTAACTTTGGCTTAACATGGCTGGTACATTTTTGAAGTTACCAGCCAATCAGATTTTCCAGCCACATTTTTTTCTACAGGTGGAGATTCTGACCTCTGTGGCGCACGACACCTAGGGCTGCACGATTGGTCACAGCGCAGCACGTGCGATGATAGCGCTACAACTTTTTTGCTGCTTGATATAAAAGTAAACTCCCACCGTTCTCCTTTTACATGATCTGTTACCGGCCGACCCTTCCCCTTTAAGACAGGTAGCCATGTGGACAATGTGTGTATGTGATGTTATGTTAGTCTGATGAGGTTTGTTACCTTTTTTTAAATTCAGAAATCTAAAAAAAAGAGGCAGGTTGGGAACTGGGACACAGCTTGAATCTTCTGATATTACAGATCCAATACACGTCAGTCTGAAAATATCATAGTGGAAGAGCGAGGGGAGCTACTTTGATTTATTACAGCCCGTGAACTTTTTTTTCCAAAAATAGAAAGTTATCAAACAGGGATTTTAATCTGAGAGTTGATAATTAAAAGTTTTCTGCTACATGTTTCAAACTCATTTCTTTCCAAAAAATAACTTAATTAAACCATTGAAATTCATATGAATATGACTCAGTTGTTAATCTGACTATACTAATCTATAAAAGATATCAAAGGTTTCCTCTAATAAATGCAGTTAGAGAAGGAGACAGGAAGTGAGAGGAATCTCCTCTCAACAGACCTAGCCTGACCAGCCAGACCCACATCCAGATGTTGGGTCTGGGAACTCACCATTGACGGAGGGGCGGGATAAACAGTTGTCTTTCAAATTCCCCTCTGCACACAATAGGATAGCTCTACAACCAGACGTGGGCACTGGACGAGAAACTGACAACTGCATCGGTCTGAAACTAGCAAAGACACTTGGGTTGGGCTTTGCGCTGCGCTGTGGGGGGTGCAGGATAGGGCCCTAACAGTGAATGCTATTTTTATATAGTTTTTATTAATGCCTCGGGTCTGATTTTTCCCGCAAAGACACAAAATGGTTGACTGCAGGTAGATGATGCTACAGAGCACACATTCTGACGGGTCACAGATTTTGGCGTAACACCGGGAAAGCAGGATAGCAGGTGATTTCTTTTTATAGGCCTAATTGTATTTTATTTTAGAAGTTGTTTGATGTCGTTATGGCTGATACTGGTGCAGGGCCATCACAGGAAAGAAGGAAATTACAGTACTTCTTTATGTAACTATGGTTTAAAATGAAGCAATTTGATTGGCTGTGTCTGTCCAGTCCTCGCTAGGGCATCTTACTGAGGACCACAGAACAGACGGACCTGCAGAGATCTCCTCTCGTGGATCCAGCTCTTGTGATATAAAGATATTAGCTTTGTTTAAAAAAAAAAAAAAAAAAAACCTAAATGAGTGAAATCCCACCAGGTACATGCACCACTCACAGCCGGGTAATTAATTTCAGCCTGTAGAGGAAATGAACATTTCCTGTGCAAAGAGATTGCTTCGGACCACCGCGGGCTGTTATCGGATCGGATCTCATATCCAACGAGACCTTAAACAAATATTGTGTTTACCTTCTGCTTTCACAGACTCCTCTTCAGCGATCACATAAGATAAGAGGATGCAGGCAACGTACGGTCTTATCTGTGTGCTTCATTCATTCCTGATAGATAGTGGTAGATTTAGAGGCACAGAAACATCTATTTTGCAATCACATGAATTCCATTTTGAAGGGAAATTATGCACAAGCAAAAAATGATTTAGTTTGAGCACACAAAAATCTATTCTGTGCTCTATAAATGCAAATATGTATTTGCATGCTTGCCATTATGTTAAATATTACTCAGTTTTCTTGCTCGGTGCGCTTAACTGTGCTCAACACTCGCTCAACTTGGCACACCATAACAACCACAGACTGTCAAAATAACGGACAAAGCTTCTGAGTCTGAAAAGTGAAGCCAACACAGAAGCTCCTTACAGCTGCATTCTCTCTAACTTCCAGCAGCAAAAATAAGTCTGTTTCTATAGAAGTCTATGAGAAAATGAGCCTACTTCTCTCTTGATTTAATACCTCAGTAAACATTTTCATAATGAGGTTATGGTCTCAATCAAGTCTTCAACACAGCATGATGTATATTTAGTAAAGGATGCTCCCATTTATTTTAAAATAGATGATAAAGCAGGGGATGCTTTAGGACCTGTCAATCAGGATGGTGGCTTAGCAATGCTAACCATGCTAACACTGTGGACATTAAAATAGACCTCAACTAGTTTCTGGCAGTTGTCTGTGTTTTCATCTTAAACTTTGACCCTCTCACTGACCTGCCAACGTGTACGCATTTTGCGAAGTAGATATGCATTTTGACATCAAAATACGGTGATACGATTTGTCACTTTAAACTACGCAAAAATCAGTTGACCGCTTTGAGTTCACTCGTTGACGTGCAGTAACCGTCACAGTCTAACACTTGATGGTAGCAGGCGGCTAAAACCTATGGCTAAAACAGCGTAGCAGCCACGAGCATGCTGGAAAAACAAAACAAAAAAACTATATAACTATAGTATATACTATAAGATGAAGAGTTTGACCAATCACACCGTCGGGTTCCTTCCTCTAATGTCAAGTGGGGATATCGGCTACTGATAGCAAAACGAAAGCATCAAATGCAAATGTATTTCATTCCTCTCTCATTCCCAAACTGGTTGGCTTCCCCAAGGGAGGACAGTGCTTGCAAAGGTAAATGGATTTGATGTAGAAAGGTGAAATTGTGAAATGAATTTATTTACATAGCCTACCTGTCAACTTTGGAGAAATATTACTTATTGATATTATTAATATTAATAAAGCCTTGCATTTGGTATACAAAGTCTTGGATATTGTTACAAAGGTCTTATATTGTTTTGCCTTTCCTAGGATTAAGTTCATACCGTAACAAAATGAACTGACAGAATCCTAAAATCAGGGGTATTACCAGATTGTCTCAGTGACTGTCACAAACCGGCTCAATGCATGTGACAAAGAGGGGAGACCAAACAGGTTAAAATGCCAATAAAGTGTTTATTGTAAAGTAAACAAACTACTATTAACAAAAGAATCAAAACAGATGTGGAATCAGTGTTATCAGTAGTGTAAGCGGTGTATGTGTGAGTGAAAGATATGTGGGCAAATGACAACTGCAACAAAAGAAATAAACCAAACCCAAACCAGGAGATGTGGAGCCTAGGAGAAGGAGAATGCCGAGAGTGAACAATCAAACATGACATGTATAAAAAGTCTTGGTTGAGGCCTACCCAGGTGTCCACCAATCAACTACCGAACCACGTCAATCATAAACACTAAACCCGTCTCCTATACGGTCTTTACATTATAATCATCAATACATTCTGGTTATGTTTGAAGACAAATTAACTAAAAAGGTCAATACATTACCCATAGTCCCATGTAAATACCACTCCTTCTGGTTACTTCCCCCAAAGTAGTCCAACGGTCTCCAAGATCCAGCAACCCTGGGTACTACGGGAGCAATTTAAGGCAAGGAAAGACAGAGGAATAGGGGATAACTCAGAAAATAGAACAATTATGAACATGACTTGTATAAATAGTCTTTGTTGAGGCCTACCCAGGTGTCCACCAATCAACTAACAAACCCTCCCAAACTGCCAGCTCAGCCAAGAAAGCCAAAGAAGCCAACAGCAGGCAGAAAAGGGAGGGTTTGTAACAGTGACCACTCCATTAGTTTTTGTGTTTGGAAAATTAAGGTACCTCGTTTTCCACCAAGATGCATTACAGTAAGACAATTTAGAAATTTGAATAGTGAGCGTTTTATTCAAGATTTAATTTCTATAAAATGGGACAGGTTTCAGTTAATACCCACTGTTGAAGATGCTTGAAACTTTTTCTATACAGAGTTAAATGATGTAATTAATAGACATGCTCCTTGGAAAAGAATTAAGGTAAAGGGTGGACACTTACCACAGATTAATGGTGAGCTTATTAGTCTTTTTAGACAGAGAGACAAGGCCTGGAAAATATATCGCTTATCAAAGGACTCTGACGACTTGATTTCATATAAACTCTTACGGAATACATGTACAACTAAAACTAGAAATGCTAGATCTAAGTATTATAAAGACAATAATGATTTTAATAACCCCAAACAGTTTTGGAATAAAATGAACAGTCTAACTAATAAACCCAATAAAGACTAATTTTCTCATATTAGACTCAATAATGAAAATCTCACTGATTATTCCACAATTGCCAATGCTTTTAGCGAGTACTTTTCTTCCATTAGTAGCTCAAAGCACTCAGATTTTCCCTATCCTGAAATCTTACCAGATAACTCTATATGTCATAGTTCCTTCTTGTTTAGCAGACTTCATCCGGCTGATGCTGAGCAGGTTATTCATGGATTGAGTTTAGGTAGTGGTGCTGGCCCAGATGGTTTGGAGATTAAGTTTATTAAAACTGCCTCTCATGTTCTTGCTTATCCTATATCTGACTTGTTTAACCTTTCCTTATCTACATGCACAATTCCATCAATCTGGAAATGTGCCAAAGTTACCCCTTTGACCTCAATAATTACAGACCCATTTCCATTATTAATAGCATAGCAAAGGTGTTTGAAAAGTAAATTTGTAATCAAATATCTCAATATGTCAATGACTTTCATATCCTATATCCACACCTAGCTGGATTCAGACCTATTTTTTCTACAACCACTGCTTTTATGAATCTCAGCAATGATCTATTCTCTTCTTTAGATAATAACTTGCCTACTGGTGCAATTTTCATTGATCTGACAAAGGCTTTCGACATGGTTGATCACTATCTTCTTCTTGACAAACTTTTTGCTATTGGCTTCTCTAGACATTTTTTACTATGGTTTAACTCATACCTTCACAATAGACGCCAGTGTGTTTTTTATAATGGTTGTCAGTCTAAATTTATAACTATTGAAAAAGGTGTACCTCAAGGCTCATCTCTGGGGCCTTTGTTATTCTCTATTTTATTAATGATCTTCCGCAATTCTGCTCTATTCATTTATATGCAGATGATACAGTGATCTACTCCTCTAAGCCAGATATATTACATATTGAGCATTCACTACTGGCTGACTTTGATGCCGTTCAAAAATGGTAATCACATAACAAACTTTTACTTAATAAGAAGAAATCATATACCATGTTGTTCGGCACTAAATGCAATTCTCTTCACCCAGTTCATAATTGTTCAATTCGCTTTTTGGATGGAATAACACTTGAGAAAGTGGAAGAATTTAAATATCTTGGTCTGTTGCTTGATTCTCAGCTTTGTTTTAAACCTCATATTAATTCAGTTGTTAAGAAAATAAACTGCAGTCTGAGAAAACTATATTGTTCTATCAGTTGTTTTACACTACAGGTTAGGAAAAGGATAATCTCACAGCTTATATTACCAATATTAGATTATGCAGATCTTATTTATCAGAATACCTCTGAAACAAATCTTATCCCTCTCAATGTAGCCTATAACAGTTTCTGTCGATCTGTTATGAGGTGTCCTTATAGAACCCATCATTGCCTAATGTATGAGTCGCTTCTTTGGTTAACACCAAAATTTAGAAGGCATTCTCACTCGCTGCACTTCACTTAGATCAATTACATCATTTGTTTATTTTTTTAAGGCATCAGTCTTTAATTATTTACAAATAACCTGCTCTTGTTTCTAACGTGACATATTATGATTTTATTTTATTTATTTATTTATTTTATGAGTTGGCTCCTGTTTGTGCATCTACTAAAATAGCATCATATTTGGGATGTATGCAAATTTACTGTGTTTTTAATTGTATGAATAGGGGGGAGGGGGATCAGTTGTTGGTGGAGCAGTTAGACTTGGGAGTGATGTATGTATTTGTGAATGTATTTTGTGTTTTGTATTTATGGTTTAATTGTTTTAAGGACCCCCTTGAAAATGAGATGATTCATCTCAAGGGGTTATCCTACTAAGAAATACCTAAAAATACATCTAAACTGTTACTAATTAAAAACTGACCGGAGCCCGTCGCTGGACGCACAGGACCGAGACACAAAGTAAACCTGCCTGACCGGTACCGGTCAGCTGTTAACCTGAGCCGAGGATGTGCGGAATGTGTCGGTGTCTGTCGGACCTTGGCTGGCCATCCAGCGCCTTCAGACAAAGCTCAAGCTAACAGGCTAACGGCTTATTAGCTAGCCAAACACCGAGCGGTAACATCTGCAAAGATTGACTCTGTGAGCGCATCAATCTGCTCGGTGTGCGTAACAAACAGAGCGAGCAGCCGCCGGACTCTAACATCTGTTTAGAGACGATGTGACCAGCAGGTAACGTTAAAAGGTTATCTGGTACTGTAGCAGAGCTGCAAGTAAACGCTGAATTGAGCGGTGTGTTTCCAGTGTTAAACACTGCTGCAGGTGCATGACTGTTGTTGGTGACTTCCAGAGGTGGAAGACTTACTCAGATCATGTATTGAAGTAAAACTAGAAAAAACTGTGTTGTAGAGTTACAAATTACTTGTCAGTTACAAGTCCTGCATTCAACATCTTCCCTAGGTAATAGTACAAAAGTATTAGCAAAAATTGCTCATTATGCAGTGTAATATGTCTTATTTTATTGGATTATATTATGATCCAATTAATTGTATTAAATATGACCAATAATTTAAATAAAATGTTTTATTTAATTCAAGTAGCCTACTTGTACATCATTATTTTCTAGGGTTAATGGCACATTTTTTCCACCAGAACTTTGAATATAAATCAGTAAGTTGCTACTCAGAAAAGTTTTTCAAGGTTGGCAGGTCTGCTCTCACTGTGGGTTTTCACTTCAGCAAAGTTAACTGGAACATTTGGGATGCCTAAACATTCCAGGCTGCCAAACTCAAGGCTTCAAAACAGCAGTCCAAACACCAATCATCATGGCTGCTACGTCCATTATTTTTTACATACGCGCTGGCTGAATTCCAGTAGCTACAGCAACTAACTGAAGGCTGATCTCTGTGAATTATGATAGTACTTTGGAAATTATGACAGTACTTTGGAAAACAGCAATATGGGGCACTGAGTGTGACGTTTCACGGTTTGTTATCTGATTGAGAAAAGTAACGCCCACCAACGCCGTCGTGAGGTTCTAAATTCCGGGAGGACACTTGAAAGTAAGAAAAAAGTGGAAATATGGAATTTCTCTATGTATTCTGACGACGTTTTGGCCCTCAGGCCTTCTTCAAATCAACAATATAAAAAAATAATAGGAGGCAGTGCGGCCGTCGGTTGGCACTACTTCCCCTGGAAGCTCACTGTGTAAGACGTAAATGTTTGCTTCCCTAATTACATTGTTTTTTTTTTGTGCAATTTACATTTTTATTTGCAAATACGACCAAAAAAACTGCTCATTTGGTAAAGCTCACAGAAGACAAATAAGACGAGAAGGTCAGATAGTGAAATAACATTTCAGTCAGTTATACTGGTCACAAAGAATGTGAAAAAAATGAAAAATGTACAAGCTGAGCAGATAAAAAGTACAGTAGTATTAGTTAAATAAAACAATCAAACAAAATATCAGTAAATTAAATGAATATGGCATAAAAAATCCAGTTACAATCTCATAATCAGGCTACTAGTTAGAAGTCAGGTGGACAGTGAAGTAATCCCAAATCCCCAGTGTCCCAGGCTCTTTGTCCCTAATCCTAGCCAGCATAACCTCATATACCTGTCTCACTAATGAGAAGGTTTCCATGCATTGTTGGGTTTATGGGTGATGTCCACCCAAACTACATTGTTAAAAATAGCGCAAATTTCCCCAAGTGTTACTGCTGCCACCATGTTTCAATAAGTCTTTGCTTATGCCTATAATGATGACAAACTCCAGAACTTTACTCGGAAACCCTCATGCATGATGTACTCAGCCGTAACTTGCCGGGTGTATCCGTCAAAGCCTTCCCCATTCCTGCACTCTAAAATGTCCCACTGGAAAACATATATATTGCAACAAAGGCTACAGCAAAGTGTAGAGGATTTGTTTTCAGTGAATGCTGCTGGGGCAGCTCCAAGAGCATCTTTATCGGCATTGTGGCACAGCTGGCTCGCCTTCTCCAGTTTAATAACTGCAGAAATCATTTATTTTGATTCAATTATTTTCATTAATCAGGCAGATATTTTTAGTTTGAAGCCGAGCCAGTAACTACCTCTGCAGGTTCACTGATCATTCGTGTTGCAGAGCTGGATTTGTTCATTGCATCTGATTACAGGCTCTGCAGCATGTAAACAGGACACATTATCCCTTCATCTGATTTACTGCTCATCTAAATACTGACTGGGAATTGTCCATTGGGTTGATTTCATTTGGAAAGGGAAGACAACTGGCCATTGTAAAGCACTCTGTCTCTTCCACTCTCAGACTTCAGCTGCTGGTTCTTCTTAACATGATTCATTTTTCTTACAGCTTTCAGTCCAATTTTTTTTTTATAAATCCGTGACCTAAGTCCTCTAAATCCATCCTACACGAAAAACGTCAGCCTTTAATACTCTTACAATCTACAGCAGCCTTTCGGGTGTCCTTTTGTACATTACAGTTCAAAGGCCAGAGAGATCAGAGAGCTTTATTATCCCTCAAGAGGCAATTTGATGTGTCCTGCGCGTGCCTGTAAGGCGATGTAAAGAGGAGAATAGGCAAGGCAAGAGATGCATTTGGCATGATGGGGGCCATATGGAGAGCACGTAACATCACACGCAATACCGAAATATGGCTATTCAACTCAAGCATAAAAACCATACTCCTCTACGGATCTGGGACGTGGAAAAAACAACAAAGAACCTCCTGAACAAGTTCTTCACCAACCACTGCCTCAGACGTATTCTAGCATTAAGCTTTGTATCGGTAGAAACACGGTAGTATTTTCGAATGACCGTGCTTCCCTCCCTCCCTCCCTCCCTCCCTCATTAAATGTGTAACACCACTTGAGCCACGGTGAAACGTTGTTTTGACTGCCTTTCTGTAAGCGGTAGGCGTTGCTTGGGGTGGCCTCGTAGTGAAGCGAAGCAAGTGCATTCTGGGATTTGTGTGCCTTTCATCCACAGGAGCCAAAAACACATTTTCTGGCTTTTCTCGGCCTAGAAGGCACGCATTTCTACACATTTCTACTGCATAAGTGACCCAATTTAAATATATATATTCATCTTTCCGGCGGTAATATATCCCTTTAACATCAGATGGCCTGATAAAATAAAGAACGAAGAGCTGTGGGGAAGAGCAAAGGAGCCTGCGATAGAAGTGGAAATAAAGAAACGAAAATGGGGGATGGATTGGGTCACACATTGCGGAAACTGAAGAATTCCATCACACGCTAAGCTCTGCAGTGGAACCCAAAGGGCAAACGTGGTAGAGGGAGACCAAGACCTGGATTAGGAGTGGCACAGCCGAAATGGAAAGAGCTGGCTACAGATGGCCATATCTGGAGAAGCTGACACAGAACAGGACGAGTTGGAGAAATATTGTCAGTGGCCTATGCTCCTTCTCGGAATAACAGTCCCAAGAAAGTAAGTCCCAAAGTACTTATAGGACTCAACCATCTTCGGCACAGGGCAAAAAACAAGCAGCGTAAAAGAAAAGTCAGTATCAGCCACAAAAAGATCTATTAACAACAATTAGTATAAGAGTCATAAAAACACCATTTTGCACCCCTTTGAAATGAAACCATCATACGTGGAGAATCCATCACAGCCACATGAATCGGACCAAAATGCAATGCAGCTTGGAGTTCGCTTAGAAGACTCTTTTTAATTGGAAAACTTTGACGACCCCTTCACAGACTCCCCCGAGGTAGAAGAAGATGAGGCAGGTTGAGGTTTTCAGCAAGAAAGTCAATTACAGATGTCAAAAAAGAGTAACATCAGAGAGATCTGACAGCAGCGGGAGGATCAGAGGAGAGTTCTTTCATTCTGCTCGATACTCTTGGTACGTTTGGCAGCGGTCGGCTCCAACAGGTACAGTACCAGATGTCAAAATGTCAAAAGTTATTTTCAATTCTACAGCATGTCAGAATATAGTTCTCTGTGTTGTAACCACCATTTTTCAATTCATTTAAAGCAGTTTTTTGTTTCTTGCAATGTAATCTCATGAACGGGTTCACATTATATCGTACGATGTTACGCTCAACAATTCGTACATCCTACGGAATTACGGCGACAACCGATCACGTAGCAGTTAGGTTTAGATGTCGTTACGGTAATAACATTAAAAGTAAAGTTAGGCTTTGCCGCCGGCTTCCCGACTCATTTAAAAAAAGACACAGGATTGAAATACTGAGCTAAAATGATAATTTGTGCAAGTTGCTGCAACAAAACAGAAACAAAGACACCCATCTAAAAGGATTTTTTAGATCTGAGGTTTTCTGGCAGTGTGGGTTCATCCTTAGAGAAATGTGACACAAACCCACCATTAAAAGTTTAACTTTTAGTAGTTCCTATTTATAATACACAGACATCTATCAGTGGATTACTTTGATACTGAAGTAAGTCAAGTCTTTGCATATATATTTACATCAGGGATAATGATATCCTTGTGAAGTGCAATATACACTCAAGAAGAAGGCGTAGGATTTCTGATGCAAATTGCAGCAATCAGCCACTCTGGGTTTCCTCGCATGCAACTCACCTCCTATACCTTTACGTCTCTCCCTCTGTGGCTCTCACAGTTTAAAACCTCTGATTTATATCAGAGATAATAAAAAAGTGAGAGGAAATGATTGGAAAGAGAGGAGTGATGACATGCCACAGAAGTTGTTTGAAGTTGCTTTCATGAGTTCTCAATTACACGAACACCACAATTGTCGAAAAGAATTTCAGTATTGTAGAGTGTGATTGGTCTCAAAAGGTTGGATGTTAAGCTTCTTTACTTCTTTACGGAAATCTTGCACGATGCAGCATAAGTCAGGAACAGTGGCGGCTGCCGGTCGTTCAAAGAGGGGAAACTCATTTTCGGCCAAAATCAGGTCGACAATATTAGCATTGTCTGCCATCGTGTGCGGTTTGCTAGCTGGCTAGGTCACCCCTACGATACTAGCCTAGCCTACTGAATGAAAGAATGAATGAATGAAAAATATTAAACTCGAAGGAGGAAATGTGGGAATTAGGTTAAACTGAAACAATTCAATTCAATTTTATTTACACTATCAAATCATAACAAGAGTTATTTCAGGACGCTTTACACATAGAGTAGGTCTAGACCACACTCTATAAATTACAAAGACACAAAAATTCCTGTAATTCCTCCAAGAGCAAGCATTCTGTCGCACTGAATGGAAATTAAGAAG
Source organism: Perca flavescens (assembly GCF_004354835.1). NCBI lineage: Eukaryota > Metazoa > Chordata > Actinopteri > Perciformes > Percidae > Perca > Perca flavescens. The sequence goes on from NC_041338.1 coordinate 36,596,609, forward strand.
AAACCTGGGACAGACCCAGGCTCTTGGTAGGCGGTGTGTGACGGTGCCGGTTGGGGGGGTTATGAACAGTGGCAATAGTAGTCACAATAAAGATAATGGATCAGTGTCTAAATAGTAGTCGTAATAGTTCATGGCATAGCAGGGCACTGCAGGGTGTCACAGGACGCAGCAGGACACAGCAGAGCATAGCTGGGTGTAACAGGGCATACATGATTTTGGTGCCACCCTAATCCATACATACATACATACATACATACATACATACATACATAGATACATACATGCATACATACATAAGGACTCCGGGGAATAAGCTCCCCAGAGTTAGGTTAGTAACAAGCATTTCTGGAATGTATGATGAAAATTGGCTAGCAATTTTGCCCAAGCAAATACCAAGAAATAGGTTGCAGCAGTTCGTCTTTCGACTACACTTGCAAAATCCGCGATGGGACTGAGCTTGAATAGCTTCGGCAACTTTTTATAGTACAAAGTTGCTGTCAATCAAAAGGAGACGCAGTCTTTCGACAGACCTCCAATCACCAGTCCAGGCCAGCCCACTGCTCGGTTCACCCCCAGAGACGCTGAGCGTCCGTGGGCGGGACATATACGTAGCATTTATCCAATGACCGCAGGGGCGATTCCAGGATCGGACCTTTAGGGGGGGCTCAGCGCCTAATGAGAACGTGACTCGGATAACAATGAATATATGTATTTATTATAACAGAGGATAAATGCAAAATATTGAACATATGAAAAAACTACAAAAGTCCCTTTATGGACTACCAGAATCAAATAAAATGATAACGAGGTGTAAGAAGGAACTGAGAAGGAAATCGAGTCAGCTCGTCTTTGAGATGAACGTGTTCTAACGCATTTTTAGTCAATAAAATGTTAACACAATAGTACATGTTTGACCATTCATTTTTTTTACATTTTAGGGGAAGCCGAGCTTCCCTTGCAGTCTTAAAGAAATCGCGACTGGTCAGGAAGTATAATGGAAAATAGCATTGATTTGTTTTTCATCATCCATCACAATCCGCTCACGCAAAATCACTTCTTTTTTATAGTTGAATTTTTTTCCCCCTTGTTTACTGGTTTACATTCAGTACGGCAACTTTGGTTTTTGCTTTTTTTTAAAGTCCTCCGTAAGCTCTGGTGTGAGTGGTGATGAGTCACAAGATGATGATGCTGCCTCTCCACATCACTGTGCTGCAGCAGACTTTGATCTTTCACCGAAAGCATTGGGAACAAGAGATTTCTCTCCGCAGTTGTAGGATTTTTGAGCCGCACTGAGCTTTCATCTTTCCCCTACATTATTCACAGTGCTTATTTTCCAACTTGGATTTTCTCCCGCTGAGGTGTTGGTGGTTTTGTGTGTGGGGTGATAATTTGAGCTCTGGGTTGTTTCCACAGCGAGATCAGCAACATATTTATTGTGGTTTTTATGTCTTCAATGTCGAATACGAACCTGGAAACATGCCACAAACTGCAAACAAGAAGGAAAATGCATGAATGAAATCTGTAATATTACGCTATATTTGTAAGTCTGCTTATTTGCAATAGCCTCTTTTATTGTAGAATGTAACAGCATTAAGTTTCCTGATGTTGGTCCTTAAAATCAAAATGCCCACACAAACATGAACGCATAAATATGCCTAGTATTTTTTACGTAAATCCATCTTTTATTTTAAAACGCCAGTGTCCTGGTGGGGGAGAAAAGTAGTAGAAAAAAGTAGTGAGAATCTTTCCGGAGGAAAGCAACACGAACACGGGGGGAGAGCACACAAACTAGACTAGAGTTTTCTAGTCAGTTGGAAACACTGCTGACCCAGTTTTGGTTTGAAATCTCCAGGGTTGCGTTTTAGTCTGGACAGAAACGGAGATCTTTGGAAACAATGACACAGACATCTATAGGTTTAGTCTTATTTTGCCAGACCTTCCTCTGGTTTATTAGCCTGGAAATCCAGACCCAAATCCAAAAGATTAAGGGTCTGGCATTGGGTAATGAAAATGACCCAACTTGAGGGGCGGCACCAAGCATGCATTTGAAAATCTCACAGCATGCAACTGGATAACACAACAACCAATCACAACAATACACAGGGTGACGTATCCAGAGTCCCATACGCTTAGCTACCAGCGGAGCTAACTGGTAGATTAAACTCTTAGCTACCAGCGGAGCTAACTGGTAGATTAAACTCTTAGCTACCAGAGGAGCTAACTGGTAGATTAAACTCTTAGCTACCAGAGGAGCTAACTGGTAGATTAAACTCTTAGCTACCAGAGGATCTAACTTGTAGATTAAACTCTTAGCTACCAGAGGATCTAACTGGTAGATTAAACTCTTAGTTTAGGGTGACCAGATTCCCGGAACTAAAACCGGGACACTTTGCGCGTGACCGTAGTGTGTTTGTGCACGCACACGCTTTTTAACGTGAACATGTGCCAGCCCAGGTCAGACACAGACAGTAACTTCATTATTTTGATCCTAGGCTCCTCGTCTAATAATAAGTGTTTTTTCCTGTAAAATTAACAAAATTGCAGTAACAGCCTTTTTCAGTTTAGTGTGAGATTTATGTTAAGTTTTTTCCAAAAAATATTTTTTGAAGTGTTATTTATTCCAATAACAGCAAGGTAATTAAAATGATTTATTTCCTGCATTCTGGTGAATTTTTATGCACCTATTTCTACCTTTTTCTGAATGAATGTATGCTGCAAATATCTTTATTTAAAGAGAAACAGATTACAATCCAAATATAAAAACATAATGGAATATATTGCAGTAAGGTTGTCAGGCATTCTGTATCGCTTTCAAGTATTTATTCTCCTTTGGATGGACTTGTCTTATTATATCTGAGTCAGCACACATGTAGCCTATAGGCATCATTTACTCTTACCTCCTGTTTTGCTTCTTTTGTTGGGGAAGTAACCTCCTTAATGTGCATATGACAATTATTCACCTCAATGATACATTCATTCATTTTAATTTATTAATAAACCCCTGGACTGTAATATTTCAGATGTTTGAGCAAGATTTCTGCTCTTGTCCAAAGCTTTGTGCACATTCAAAATACAGTATATCTGTGTTCTCTGTGATTTGGAGGAGTCATGATATTTTGAGAAAAATAAAGTGATAATAGGAATAAAGTACAAGAATAAAGTCACAAGCTATATTTCAGAAAATAATCTATACCTGCACCATAGTCTGCTGTGCATTACGTGATTGCTCTGCTGATATGGTAGATCTCAGACAGACACAGAGCCCCGTTTGGGTCTCTGGTCTCTGAATGAGACAAATAGTTTAACTAGGGAAGTGGCTATACGCCACGCTACGTCGGAGGTGGAAACCTGAAACTACAGAAATACACGGAGCACAAACGCAACACATCTGCCGCAGCATGTCCACAGCTGAGCGCATCCATGAACCTGAAGCTGCGCTGCATTTTACAGAGAGAGTGGACACTAAGAGACCCACAGGTCTGCTTCAGAGCTCCGTGTGGTTGAGTCTGAACCGTAGACTGGAAACGTCACGTCACAGGAACTTCAAACTAAATCATTAGTATTGCGCTCCTAAACTTTGTGTTGATAGCATCAATGTATTAGACTGATTTGGCTAGGATTCCTCCGAAAACTTCATTCCGGCTTTCACAGCTTTCCTCACGGAGAGACGGTTGCTAGGTGATAGCAACAAATACAGCATGGTCGGACCCCGCACGTAGCTGCCCGTTCTATTCGCCTCCGGAAAAATAAACTGGACAAAGTTACATTCGGGCTACACTCAAAACATACGGGGCTGAATACACGGCAAAATCGGCTGACGCCGCTCCTGGTGTAAACCGGGACATTTTAGCGTCCCGACAGGCTTTTGTCGGGACTTGGGACAAGCAATTCAAAATTGGGACTGTCCCGGTCCCTGTCACGTCTGGTCACCCTATCTTAGCTACCAGAGGAGCTAACTGGTAGATTAAACTCTTAGCTAACAGCGGAGCTAACTGGTAGATTAAACTCTTAGCTACCAGCGGAGCTAACTGGTTAGATTAAACTCTTAGCTACCAGAGGAGCTAACTGGTAGAATAAACTCTTAGCTACCAGAGGAGCTAACTGGTAGATTAAACTCTTAGCTACCAGAGGATCTAACTGGTAGATTAAACTCTTAGCTACCAGAGGAGCTAACTGGTAGATTAAACTGTCGTCATCTGTTTAGCTTGCCTCTGGCTCTATCAGATACACCGATGTGATTGGTGCAGCTCGGCTACCAGGACATAGTTACTCACAGAGCAAATTCAAATTGTGCTCTCGCGAAAACTCTGGATTTCCAGGGTACTGGTTTATCGCAATCGTCTTGGGGGTGCTAAGCTCCAAACGGAGCCACGGCGCCTCTGCTAAATAGTCTCAGGAAGGAACCTGTTTTGGTGGAACATGTGGACATTCAAAAGTACTTTTAGTCATGCAACAGAAAACTCAGATTGGACAGATAGTCTAGCTAGCTGTCTAGATTTACCCTGCAGAGATCTGAGGAGCAGTTAACCAGAGTCCTCAGAAATCCATCGGAGGTTAGAACGCCAACACAGAGACAGAGGAAGGGGACGCACATCCGGCGGAGTTTCCGGCTACAAGGAAGCAATCCCGGAAGTGGAATGCGCGGAAGCAGACTAGATTGGGTTTAATCAGTCAAAAGTGTCCTTCACAGATTCTTAAAGCCCTCATCACTTGACCATTTTCCAAAAGAAAAGAAGCGGCATCAGGATGACGATCGGTAGTCAATTCAATATGAATAATGAATTACAGCTGTTTCCAATCTTTTTGTCAATGTTCACGGCTGCTGTGCAGTTAAATTATGCATTTTATAATGCTACTACTGCCTGCATGCGCAGGCAGAAAGCTGTTATCATCCTTACCGGTACGTGCATGTCCAGTGTACGTGAATGGTCTTTGAATTGTTTTTTCTCACAGGCTAGTATGGACAGAGATTAGTACCGAAACGATGAAAATGCCGGTGCGAAGGGAGATCTTTTCCGTTTTCAAAATGCCAGTTTAAATGAAAAAGTAGTAGTGTAGATGTAGCCTGAGGGAGGTGGGGAAAAAAGCAACCCAGCATGCATTGGGCAAGAGGCAGAGTACATCTTGGACGGTTCATCAGTTCATCACAGGACTAACTTACATGTAGACAAATATTTACACTTAGAGTTTCTGATTAACGCTGCTTACTTAACAGCATTCTTTGTGACATCTGATCCCCTCGGTAAAAATGCTGCTGACAGATTGTCCAACCGCTGCAGAGAACTTAAACGGTGTAATGCACAGTTCAGACCAAAGATTTGCGACGAGATGAGTTGAAACTTGCAACTTCTTCAGCGTTGTGAAAGCTGCCAGTTCACACCAATGAGACGAGACCGTTTATCATCTCCAGAGCAACCACTCTTTGCACTTACATCTTAACTTCCGACTTTTCGGCTTTTTTGTAGCTGGATATATCATTTGTTTTGTGTAAATGTGAATGTGGATAACGTTAGTGATCGTGAGATGCTGGCTACAGTGACGCTGCCAGTGATGAATCGGCAAAAACACATTTTATTTCTTTTACCTGAACTGGGCTTAAGTTAAACCATTCAAATGGAAAATGAAAGGAACACAAACAAGCCATTTTCACAGTTTTGTCGTCTGTAATCATTCCCTCGCCTCCCACAAAAAGCCTCCTGATGAATAAACATTTCTTCTGAAGAACGACAAAATCATAATTAACTGAAGTAATTACCCAAATGAATAATCATCAAGCTGAGGCGGTGTGGAGGCTGCTGGGCCTTCCTCCAGGGCTGCAGTTATTACAAACAAAAACAACAAAATTTTCATCAAACTGAACCACTGACTGATTCTCTGAGGATTATTGTACCCTGGAAACTCACAAAGTGTTTAAAGAATGAGCAAAAAAACATGTTTTCTTAATCAGAGTTACATGGGAAAAATACAGAGGAGAATAACCACGTCGCTGTTCAATCGACTACTTATAAACCCAAATCAGAAGCTACAAACAAACACCCATTCACATACCGTGTTTAAACCCTCGTTACTTTTACTTTGAATTGTAGTCAAGGTCCCAATGTTTGCAAAAATACTAAATATTTCAGGATTGATATCGGGTGAATGTGCGTAAAATAAAACATGATACATAAAAAAAACATTGTGTCTGGTTTTAATATTTCCCTCAGACAAACTTAAAGGTCCTATGACATGCTGCTTTTTGGATGTTTTTATATAGGCCTCAGTGGTCCCCTAATACTGTATCTGAAGTCTCTTTTATATAGTCCTTAGTGTTCCTCTAATACTGTATCTGAAGTCTCTTTTATATAGACCTTAGTGGTCCCCTAATACTGTATCTGAAGTCTCTTTTATATAGGCCTTAGTGGTCCCCTAATACTGTATCTGAAGTCTCTTTTATATAGGCCTTAGTGGTCCCCTAATACTGTATCTGAAGTCTCTTTTAAATAGTCCTTAGTGGTCCTCTAATACTGTATCTGAAGTCTCTTTTATATAGACCTTAGTGGTCCCCTAATACTGTATCTGAAGTCTCTTTTATATAGACCTTAGTGGTCCCCTAATACTGTATCTGAGGTCTCTTTTATATTGACCTTAGTGGTCCCCTAATACTGTATCTGAAGTCTCTTATATAGGCCTTAGTGGTCCCCTAATACTGTATCTGAAGTCTCTTTTATATAGACCTTAGTGGTCCCCTAATACTGTATCTGAAGTCTCTTTTATATAGGCCTTAGTGGTCCCCTAATACTGTATCTGAAGTCTCTTTTATATAGACCTTAGTGGTCCCCTAATACTGTATCTGAAGTCTTTTTCCAGAAATCCAGCCTTGGTGCAGAATTCCAGCCACTAGAGCCAGTCCCACAATGAGCTTTCCTTAGGATATGCCATTTCTGTATCTGTAGCTATAAATGCTATTGAAGAGAAGAGAGGGGGGGCAAGGTGGAGGGTGGGGGTGTGGCCTTGACCAGCATTCGGTCATGGATGTAACTCTATTTCCTCATGGGCAGGCTAAATTCTCTGGGCAGCTGTGGGCGGTGGGCAAAGCAGAAAAAAAGGGGGGGGAGGGGTAACCTTTCCCCTTATGACCTCATAAGAAGAAGATCCCTGATTGGTCCATCTGAGCTTTCATTTTCTCAAAGGTAGAGCAGGATACCCATTTCTAGCCCCTGGGGGGACCATAGACAGGCTGGGGGAACTCATATTAATGTTAAAAAACCTCATAAAGTGAATTTTTATGCCATGGGACCTTTAAGTTATACTTGTTCTGTATGCTCATTTATGGCTGAACAAACTATTGTATAATACCAGCAAATCAAACAGGCTCCCAAAGTACTTAGGGAGCATTATCAAAATGCTATCTTAGCTTCAGAGGAGTCAACATTTTTGATTGCTACACCACGAACAAGGCTCAAAATAGCACCACACTTCAATGGTAGCATAACGAGGGTCCCTACATGTAAACCGAAGCATTGAGAACGTTGTAAGTGTACAGACAGTTTATTAAAAAGATAGTTTAGAAAGACAGTACCGTTCACGTATACAGGCGGGCGCCATCTTGGGAAAGCAGTCACGATCTGTTGAACGCCGAACGTTTTTGTCCTTTAAGCAACGTCTGATTGGAACTTGAGAAACCGCAATGAGAAACAATGGAGCAATGCCAAATTTATACCCACATCTTGGGTTTTCTGGTTCTGCTTCAGAAAGCCAATATTTTGGAAGAAGGCGAACACTGAGCAGCTAACGGACAGCGAGTGAAAGAGAGATGATGATGTCACGATGTGACAGACGACCAGCGATGTGTGCTCTGAACAGCGTATGGATCTGAAAGTTATCATCCCTTAAAGCTATAGTACGTAGTTTCTCATCGCCCCCGTGAGGAATTCTAAGTACTGGCAACAAAACTGTCGGCGCGTCCACATGATACAAGCCGTCTGTGATCACGCATTGAGTGGAGTTGCGAGAGGGTATTTGTCTGGTGCTGGACCAGACAAATAAACCGACGCCCTCAGGAAAACCAGACAGACACGTATTGGATTTTTAATTTAAAGTCTGTCCTCTAATAGGAAGTTCAATGTGAATAATTTTCTCCAAGGCAACCTTAACACTGCACTGCTGCTGCTTAAGTTTAGAGGTTTCACACAGACACACACACACACACACACACACACACACACACACACACACACACACACACACACGCACACACACACACCTCTTTGTTTGGTGGCTTGAAGACAGATCTGGGTCCGGTGTATGGGGGGTGGTTTTACCCAGAATTAAAACTTAAAAGGCAAATGATAAAAAAGAAACTTTTATTATATTTTGGGAGTCAGGATAAGACTATAATTAAATGTCCCAAAAAAAAATTCACATTTAACAAGCTGCAATCACAGAATTCTTTTTCTTCTTAAATGACTCAAACTGATTAAATCGATCAAAGTAGTTGACAACTAATCTTTACATTTCTAGAGGCAGCGGTAGAGCTGTAACTCCGGTGTTCTGCGAGGTACAATGAAATAAAATTATTGTCAAAGAAGTCTTGTGGCTTTTTAATTATTATTGTGTTTTTACCATGTTGGTGTTTAAACCTACAGTTTTGATAGATAAATAGATAGATAGATGGATAGATGGATGGATGGATAGAAAGATAGATAGATAGAGAGGTAGATATATATATATATATATATATATATATATATATATATATATATATATATATATACAGTAGCTGGATGGATGGATGGATAGATGATAGATGATAGATGGACAGATGGACGGATGGATGGATGGATGGATGGATGGATAGACTTTATTAATCCCAAATTGGGAAATTACTGTGTAACAGCATCAAGTTACAAGGACATACACACACACAGGCATAATTTACAGGCAACCCCTACAAAAAACTATTATAATTTCCTTTTTGTCTAAATAAAGACATTTGCACCATAAACTTGATGCAGAAAAGGCACAAAGTGTTGCAGAAGAATTCACCAGAATGCAGAAAGTTAAGTGTTTGTGACTTTTTTCAATTTTGCTCAAAAGTAGAGATCTCAACCCCCCCTTTACTAGAAATAATAAATAAGATAACAAAAGACCAAACTAAAAATACCATGCACTTTAATAAGTAGACCTTTGTTTACATTTTGTTCTATGCTGTATTATACGTAACGTACATGTGTTGTCTGACAGCAGGGCAGAGCGCAAACAATATTTAAAGTATGGGGTCAGCCCACATTTCTAAAAATTCTTTTTTCACTGAAAATTTGGCCCTATGTTCCCACGTTTCCCACAATTCTTCTTAAATAGAGGCCCAATGTTAGGGTTACGGTTACAGTCCAACTGTAGTCCATTGCTACTGGATAATAGGTTGGGTGTAATTGGCTACCAAATTGGGAGAAAGGGGGATAAAATCTGATAAAAAATATGAAAAAGCTAATGTGGGAACATAGGACCTCATTTTGGAAAATAAATCTTAGAAATGTGGGAACTGTGGGCCTAATTTTGAAATAAATCTTAGAAATGTGGGAACATAGGGCTGTAGGAACATAGGCACGCTCCCTTAAATATAGCGTCCACTTAAACTGATTTCGGTTAAAAAAAAAAAAGAAATCCAAACCATTCCTTGTTATGAAAGCATAAATTGCAATCACACATTAAAATTGACATTGACAGGACAGATCGTTTAATGGAGCGTTTGACAGCACGCAGTCAGTGTGCCTGTGAGTGTGTGGGTGTACCGCTGACAGAGGAGCCAGCTGCCTGTCAGCATCATCATGTCCTAAAAGGTTTCCATGATTGACTACGGCCCGGTCTTTTGTGCCACGTCAATCAGGCTGAAAAGGACAGGACTGCCGAGCAGAGTTGGCCGAGGCACCACACTGACTGAGAAGGAATCAAACTTGGCATGACTCTAGACTTTAAAGCCGGAGGGAACACAAACACAGCACACATCGTGAAGACTGATTATAGGGGCAGTGTGACAGCCATGAGAGTGTTTAACACCACAGAGACTCTGTGAAGAACAGCACTAGTGTGTGCGTGGGTTTCAGTTGCCCGTCTCATCTCTCCAAAACTGTCGATCATCGCGATCGACGCTTGTGCAGGTGCCTTTGGTGTTTGTCATTGATGCAAAAAGTCTCCTTGGGCGTCATATTTACGTAGATGCACTTGGTCAGGACTCTTGGCGTCACACGCCTGTGTTTTATTATATACATGGAGTCATTGTACACTTGATTATGTATTTTCAAGGCGTACTGTTTCTGCCTTCCCTGCTTTACCCGTAAAGCACTTTGGGTCAACTGTTGTTTGTTTAAATGTGGTATATAACTTAAATAAACTTGACTTTTTGACGTTCTCGGGACTCGCGTCTAGCTCTGCAACATCATGTTAAGATGCACTTGGTGTCACTTTTTGATGATCTGATTCGGGATGTATGTTTAACTGACACAACGGCACGAGAGCGGGACAGGTTTAGGAAAAGATGGTAGGAGGGGGTAGGAAAATATTAAATGTTATTGTTAAATCCTATGTTCCCACAGCCTTATGGTCCCACAGTCATATTCTCCCACAGCCCTATGTTCCCACAGCCCAATGGTCCCACAGCCCTATGTTCCCACATTTACTTTTTCATAAATTTGTATCAGATTTTATTCCCCTAACCCCTAACCCCTAACCCTAACAAATGTTGTGGGAGGATAGGGTTTAAATTCAAGGGAAATGTAGGAACACAAGACCTAATTCATCTTTTTGGGCCCTTCTCACATGAGGGCCCTGGGTACTGGTCGTCCAAGAGAAGAATGAAGAATCTCTCATTCAAACAGTTTAAGTTGAATATAATAAAGCCCGTAAGTGGCTATAGGACACAGTCACCAAACTGAGTTCATTAGAAATGTATTAGTGGCTGAGTCTAGCGGCTTTCGGCTCCGTCCTGGATTGACTTTGTTCGCTGGAGGCCCTAAAAAGATTTGGGTTGCTTTATCTCTCCTTGAGGTACAATTTGTCCCTCAAAGCTAAGTGCTGCTGTGCTTAGAGGATAAAGCTACAGTGTATTTAAGATGAAAACTGTCCCCTAAGGAGGAGTCTGTCTTTTAAATTCTGGGAGGTTCTGGTGTCTATTCTTTAATCTACTTCAGTGTCAGGCAGAGTATAATTATCTCCTCTGTTTATTTTATATCTTAGTGTCGCTATGAAGTCCTTCAATTATTCAGAGTTATGCAGCAATATTTACCAGATGTCATTTAGATAGCGGCCATTCTGTTTACGCTGGCAGAAGACTTTCTCCTTTAATCTGACAGTTAAATATTGGAACAAACTTCTTTTCTATTCTATAATCTTCAACTCAGACTCAGTTACAGTCAATGTCACATAAAGATGTCCCTCCTCTGAATATCTGTTCAACTATACCACACGTGTCAAACTCAAGGCCCGCGGGCCGAACCTGGCCATTGGCAGGTTTTGATCCGGCCCGCATATCAGTTTAGGTTCACGATAAATGTCGGCCCGCCTACTTGAGCACCAAAACAAAAAGACAGAAAACAGTTTTTCAAATGGCAACCACACCACACTTAGAGCAGAATTTGGTAGATTTGCTGACTTTGAGACTCCCAGAAATTCCCCCAGGAAGCAGAGAGTTTTCTAAATTAAAGCTGGGAAACAGGTTGCTGTGAGTTGACTTTTAAAATGTAATCTTTGTTTTGCTTGATTTGCTATATTCTCAGATTTCTAAGGAACTAGTTGCTGCCTTTTTTAGGGCTTTATGTGGACCAAGGAGGGGGGGCAAGGTGGAGGTTGGGGGTGTGGCCTTGACCAACTGCCACTTTGCTTGTTTGAAAGCCCTGATGTCTCTCTTTCTCATGGGTGGGCCAAATTCTCTGGGTGGGCAAAGCAGAGAAAGGGGAGGTAGCCTTGCTCCTTATGACCTCATAAGGAGAAGATCCCTGATTGGTCCATCTGAGCTTTCATTTTCTCAAAGGCAGAGCAGGATACCCAGGGCTCGGTTTACACCTATCACCATTTCTAGCCACTGCGGGGCCATAGGCAGGCTGGGGGAACGCATATTAAAAACCTAATAAAGTGAAATTTTCATGCCATGGGACCTTTAACTCATTCGTTGCTTGACATTTTAAGAATTCTCTTAGTAACTGTGTTCACTCGTTTCAAATGAACAATAAGAACATATTGCACTGCTGGTCCAATCATCTATTAATGCCAAACTTGGCTTTTTGCTAACATTGTATAAAGAAAATGTGGCCCATTTTAACCCACACGGGAACAGATATTAATTATTTAGGATACCCACCAGCCTTGTTTCTGCCCTCAGCTGACTGAATATTACCTCAAACTTTCCAACTTTCTGTCTACAGTTTGGTGAATTTAATGCCCTGTAGGGAATTAAAGCAACTCAACAAGCTGAGCTTTTAATATAAATGAGACAACGGATCCCCATCTGTATTCAAAAGAAGCACGATTGTCTTCCCATTATTAGTTGTGGTTAAAAACTCTCCAGCCTCCATGCCCTTCTCTTAATTTCCTTTTCCAACTGATTATTTGTTCTAGTTTTCAGTATAGAAGTACAATGCCAATGCCAACGCACGCACGGGTTAGGCACGTTTGGACGTTGGAGCATTGCTATTATGATGGAGGATTTGCACCGTAATATTTTTATTTGTAATCTTCTGCATGTGTGTGTGCTGCTGTGTGTCCCTGTGTGTGTAACAAGCATAGTGTGCGGCCAGCATTGCCGCGAGCCTAGGAGCATTTTACTAATGCTCTGTTAAAATAACAATGAAATGCTGCGTTATTGACTTTAGACCAGGTTTTTGTTGGTCAATGGAGCGATCACTTCCCGCTCAAGATAGCAATACTCCCAGAATGCACCTGAACACACCTCCCTGTAAGATTAGCACACCCAGAATGCACCTGAACACACCTCCCTGTAAGACCAGCACGCCCAGAATGCACCTGAACACACCTCCCTGTAAGTCCAGCACACCCAGAATGCACCTGAACACACCTCCCTGTAAGACCAGCACGCCCAGAATGCACCTGAACACACCTCCCTGTAAGACCAGCAAGCCCAGAATGCACCTGAACACACCTCCCTGTAAGACCAGCAAGCCCAGAATGCACCTGAACACACCTCCCTGTAAGACCAGCACGCCCGCATCGTTTAAATAGCAAATGCACGCAGGTGGGCACTGGACGGGAAATTGACAACTGCGTTGGTTTTAAACTAGCAAAGACACTTGTGTCAGGCTTTGCGCTGTGCCGGATGCAAGATAGGGCCCTTAGTCCATCACGTCCTCATTTTAGTAGTTTTATTTAATCTAAAGCCAAATCATGATGTTTTACAACAAATATTTTTGTTGCTCTAAAGTAATTTTGTTCCCCTAAAGTCCAGATTAAACGGCATTTCGAGAGTTTCTTGCTTTCGTAACGTGACATACAGGATTTCCGGGTGAACATGATCGCTAAGCGGGACGTACGTTGAGAAGAATTTAATTTGACCGTTAAGTGTTAGCTAGCTTAGCTCTATACCGCTTAAAGTTGCAGATTAATTGACGGTTGGTATTTTATGATATTCTTGGTTAAAGTTGGTTGGTACGAATTTACATAAGCCTGCATAATTTTTGACAGGAAGAAAACCTTTCTTTCTTTAATTTTTTTTACATATATTGTTAACATGGTGCACAATGTGACCGGGGATGTGATCTAAAAAGGGTTAAAAATAGGGCTGGATATCGCCAAGGATTTCCCAGATCAATTCGATTCTGATTCACAAGATCTCGATCCGGTTACATTTCCAATTTGATATCAATTAGGTAAGGCAAATTTTAGTCACAAGGTGCCATGTCATTTTTCCGAGGCTCCATTGTTCCGACCTCTCAATAATCCAAAAAATTCCCTTTGGTCCTACAGCCCACTAGTCTGACGTCCACCAGCGATATTACGAATCCCACTATGGCCACGCCAAGACCCGCCCTTCAATAGCATTTATTGGCCAGTCGTCCATGCTTACGCAAGGTAACGTAACCCCATTTGTTCAGGTCCTATCCCCTGACCAATCGGCTATCCTAACCTAAACCACTCGAGGCCAATGCCTAACCCCAACCAATCGAGCTGCTTCGTAGGGCGGGTCTTGTCTGTGGCCATAGTGGGGGGACGTCGGACTATTGGGCTGTAGTACCAATGGGAATTTTTCGGGTTATTGAGAGGTCGGAGAAATGGGCAGTCCCCAGTTACAATACCAATTTAGGTTGGATATAAATTGTAACCAAGAAGCAACCCTCAAACGTGATGCCTTTATAAATCTGTGTTGAAAAGGCATATCTTAAAAGCTTGATTTCAGGATTTTATTAATCCGATCACTCATGCAAAGATGGATTTTAATTGGGGAATTTTAACCCAGCCCTAGTTAAAAATGTACTGCATAATGGCATAAACTAGTTCCGTTTTACAATGTTTGCTACGTGTTTAAAACTGCGCCTGGGTAGCTCATATGGTAGAGCGCGCGCGCCCATATGCAGAGGCTCAGTCCTCGACGGAGCGCAGGTTCGGTTCCGACCTGCAGCCCTTAGCTGTATGTCATTCCCCATCTTTCTCCCTTTCATGTATAAGCTGTCCTGTCCAAAAATAAAGGCCTTATATGCCTACAGGCTAGTGAAGACCAATCTCATGGCAAAGTGCATGGAAGCTTTGCATCAAACAGAATCAGAGTCAGAACAAAGACGCCACATTTCCTCTGATTTCAGTTTTGATTGTGAGCAACCAGAGTCTTGTTTGGACTCAGCCGTAAACAATCTTATCTCTGATTAACGCTCAGAAGGTTGTTAACGTTCTGCCGTGTGATTGTTCCTCTGCTCACTGTCTGATAGTTTCACTTGAGACAACGAAGCGTCCTTCATTTCTCTTCTGTTTTGTGTAGATAAACCGTACTCGGGACGACCTTTTCAGGTGGAGCTGGGCACTACGCTACACAGTGGTCATGTTACGCCCCTGTAAAGGGGGGAATAGAAAGTAAGACACCAAACCGTTCTCACTTCCGGGAGCGTGCCTATGGTCCTAGAGCCCTATGTTCCCACATTTCTTCATTTCTTAAAAGTAGGCCTTATGTTCCCACAGCCCTATGTTCCCACAGCCCTATGTTCTCACATTACTAAGAGTTCTTTCAAATGTAGACCCTGTGTTCCCACAGTTCCCACATTTCTAAGATTTCTTTCCAAAATTAGGCCCTATGTTCCCACGTGTCGTTTTTCATGAATTTGTATCAGATTTTATCCCCCTAACCCTAACCCCTAACCCCTGACCCTACAAAATATTGTGGGAGGATAGAGCTTAAATTGAAGGGGAATGTAGGAACATAAGACCTCATTTTGAAAATGTCCTAGAAACGTGGGACCATAGGGCTGTAGGACTATAGGGCTGTGGGAACATAGGGCTGACCACCTCACTCCCAACTCGTAAATAATTGACACTTGGTCAGTGCTTCTCAGCATCAGATGCAACGCAAAAATCATCTTTTAGCGCCTGTATGGAACGCACAAGGCACCGCAGCGGTGTAAGATGATGTCGTATTTAGAGCGACAACGGTAAAATCTTTTCCTAAACATTACTGTCCCGTGCTTGTACCGTGTGTCACTGAAATGTACATTTTATAACCCCACCCATGATCTTTTCCTAAACCTAACTGTCCCGTTCTTGTGCCGCATGTCAGTCAGCTAAAGGAGACTTTTAGCGTGAATAACAAACGCCAAAGGCTCACAACCAAGCGTCCGGATTTTATGCGATGGGAGAGCGAGATGTGTGCAAAATGTGAGAATTGTTATTATATGTAATTATTCCAGCCGCAAGTTCATTAATCTGCTGCTTTAACAGCATTTTTTTCTGCAGGTATATAAATATGTGTGTTAAGCGACGGGACACTTTTTTAATTTAGATGTTTCCCTGTTTTTGAATCCCACAGCCCTATGTTCCCACAGCTCTATGTTCCCACAGCTCTATGTTCCCACAGCCCTATGTTCCCACAGCCCTATGTTCCCATAGCCCTATGTTCCAACAGCCCTATGGTCCCACAGCCCTATGTTCCCACAGCTCTATGTTCCTACAGCCCTATGTTCCCACAGCTCTACGTTCCCAAAGCCCTATGGTCCCACAGCCCTATGTTCCCATAGCCCTATTCTCCCACAGCCCTATGTTCCCACAGCCCTATGTTCCCACAGCCCTATGTTCCAACAGCTCTATGTTTCCCCAGCCCTATGTTCCCACAGCTCTATTTTCCCACAGCCCTATGTTCCCACAGTCCTATGGTCTCACAGCCCTATGGTTCCACATTTCTAAGATTTTTTTTCTCCAAAATTAGGCCCTATGTTCCCACATTTCCTTTTTGATAAATTTGTATCAGAATTTATCCCCCTAACCCTAACCCTACAAAAAAATTGTGGGAGGATAGGGCTTGTTTTGAACACCTGGAAGAGACCAGAGACCTGATCTGGCAACATGACATCATGACTTTGCGTAAACATACGCGCCCACTATCTTAAGCCAAGTGGCATGTTATCTGTACGCATTTTTTAGCTATCCGCGTGTATGTCTACGCTGTATACAGTGGACGTAAACATACACGCCACTTGGCGTGTTATTGTGAGAAGGAAGCGACAGTTGAGTTTAGGAAACGGGACACAATCCGCGGTCTCCTGGGTGAAAGTCCCAATAAAGTAAATTCACACCAAATCACAAGTGTAAGTCAATGGAGGCCAAACGGCGCCGATAAACACGCTAAAAAAGAGAGTATGCGTCTTGATAACACGCCAATAATGGCATACTTCATGACATCAGTCCGGATGTTTTTTTGCATTTAACCCAGTAAGCTTTGGTTTCACACTGCAGTTATGCAAGCGCCCTAAAGATCTGTACGTGACAAAACTACGTCCACGTTGTTGAGAAGCGAGACACCGGAACTTTACTTACAGTTTGAGGAGCTGCAGCATTTTTTCCAGAGACAAACTGAAACTTACACTACCACTTAACAAATAAACTGCTGATGTATTCTCAGCTCTGATACTACTGATACTAAAAAATGCTTTCACACTAGAAACAAACCGGACAATGGTTCAGCTTGATCTGGACCGAGACTACCTCTTTTGGTCGGACCAAATTTCGCCGTTTGGTCCGGACCGTGGTCCGGGGGAGGTTGCACACCTGTAATGTAACAAATGTTATCGGATCAAATGGATCAAATTCGGACAGTGAAAACGTGTAATTTCGCCAGGGGTTGTGACGCAAAAGAAATTGCATCCACTGATGTCCAGACGTCTCTTTCGCCACGTACTAAGTCTGAAGGAAAAAGTATTTTTTTGGGGCCAGAGAGCATCATGTGACGTGACACGGAAGTTGTAAGCTCCACTGTTCCAATTTGCTTCAAAGCCCGGCACACTTCCTGGGGGGCCTGGTTCGCTCAAAACAACAATGGCGGACGTTATAGATAGATGGTTTATCCAATCACCTGACAGGTTTTTTTGTGTGCCTGCACTTTTCCAAACAGTTTCCAACGACACCTTCTGAGATGGTTGTGAGTAAAAAAAAAACATCCGTCGCGTCCGGTTAGGTTTCTACGGAAGAGGATTAGGGCCACTGTTGAAAAATGTATTTGATTATTATTTGATAATTCTGACTTTATTCTCAGAATTCTGACTTTAAATTCTGACTTTAAAGTCAGAATTCTGAGAATTAAATCAGAACTCAAATACATTTCGTGAGCTTAGAATTATAAGGTTCTATCTCCGTTTAGGGTAGTTCTGAGATATTGAGCATCAAAGTTTTTACATCTCAGCTGGCAAAACTGTTATGTAGTATAATCTACTATTAATAACTAACTAAATATCTTTTTTACAAAAATAACACCACACAGGCAGATTATGTCAAAAACTCAATTCCGACCAAAAGTGGAGATAGAACCTTATAATTCTAAGCTCACGATTTTTCACCAGTGGCCCTAATCCTCTTCCATAGGTTTCCCCTGCTGCTGTGTGTATGTGTTTGCTTCTCTCCCACGTTTGAAAGGGAGGCCCCAAAAATAATGATAACGACTGGAAAAAAAAAGATAAGGACACCCGACCGTGCTAGTGAACACAACCAAGCCTGATGATGCTGTGAACGAAGAGAAAACACAGGTGGATAAACTGCTGAAATAATCAGCTAAAAGTCAGGGAAATTGCTCCGAAGGGGACCCAGAACAAATTAGGGGATGAATGAAAAGCCAAGTGAGAATATTTACTGAGCGTTAGGATGAGGTTCTGCAAAAGGGACATGATTCAAATTTTAAAACTGAACAGCGAGGGTGAAGTGGCCTTCACTGGGCTGTAATTAATTTCCGGTGCAAGTCAGAATATAAAAACGCAACGCAGCCGTGATTGGTGTCCAACAGACTGTGATAAACAAAGCAATTTACTCAACTCATCCAGTCAGCTCAGCGTATCTGGGCATTCCCCCCTGCATATTCATTCATTTTATGTATTTCTGTTTTTTAATCTCCTGGCGGCGCTCAGCGTCCCTCCCGGGGTTAATTAACAAACACAGATAAGGGGAAAGAGCAGCCAACTCTAAAACCTGCCACTGGAAAAAAAAAAAAAAAAAAAAGAAAAAGCTGCTATCAGCTGTGTGTTTGTGCACAGATAGCCTCTGTGCCGGAGAGAGTGGGTCAGAGATAAGAGCAGTGAACATGAGCGGGTCCATAAAACACAGCCACTGGGCTGGGAGAGCAAGAGCAAATTAACCCCTCCAACCGAACCAAAGCACAATAAAGAGCAATAAAAGAGCAGGCTTTGTCCCGCTGACTTCACCGCAGAGGTTTCTGTGAGGGATTTCCTTTTCCTAACACTTAAAGCAGCAAAAAAACCGACCTAACCCTAACCCCAAGGACCTATTTTATTTATTATTCCATCAAAATATAAATTCCCATTCTCTCAATATAATCCCTTCTCTCTACAGGCTGAATTGCTGTGATGGTGCACGAACACTAAAAAAAAATTCCACGTAGAGAACTGGGCCCGTATTTATCAAACCTCTGAGAATTACTCACAAGAACGCTGCTGAGAATGGACTTAAGAGTAAAAAAAAAATCTTGTCTTAAAGCTGCGGCGCTTAAAAGTAAGTTATCAAGCATCTCAGTCGTAATTTAAGTGAAGTGTAACTATATCTTAAGGGGGTCAGCCCTATGTTCCCACAGCCCTATGTTCCCACAGCCCTATGTTCCCACAGCGCTATGTTCCCACAGCCCTATGGTCCCACTGCCCTATGTTCCCACAGCGCTATGTTCCCACAGCGCTATGTTCCCACAGCGCTATGTTCCCACAGCGCTATGGTCCCACAGCCCTATGTTCCCACAGCGCTATGGTCCCACAGCTCTATGTTCCTACAGCGCTATGTTCCCACAGCACTATGTTCCCACAGCCCAATGGTCCAACAGCCCTATGTTCCCACAGCCCTATGTTCCCACAGCACTATGTTCCCACAGCCCTATGGTCCCACAGCACTATGTTCCCACAGCCCTATGTTCCCACAGCGCTATGTTCCCACAGCCCTATGGTCCCACAGCTCTATGCTCCCACAG
This sequence comes from Perca flavescens, assembly GCF_004354835.1. Taxonomy (NCBI): domain Eukaryota; kingdom Metazoa; phylum Chordata; class Actinopteri; order Perciformes; family Percidae; genus Perca; species Perca flavescens. The sequence continues at coordinate 36,616,251 of NC_041338.1, forward strand.
CCCTATGCTCCCAGAGCCCTATGCTCCCACATTTCTAGGACATTTTTCAAAATTAGGTCATGTTCCTACATTTCCCTTCAATTTAAGCCCTATCCTCCCACAAAAGTTTTTAGGGTTAGGGTGATAGATTCTGATACAAATTTATGAAAAAGGAAATGTGGGAACGTAGGGCTGTTTCAGACAGCTTCTGCCTCTCTTACAGGTTTGCCGACTTTTGAGACCCAGAAATAAGAAAGCAGAGTTAAGCATATGCAGTACGGTACCCGAGTCCGCCCGATAATACTGCGCCGGGCCATGTTTTTAATGCTGTCACTTTGAAAACCAGTGTTCCTCGAATATTTTCAGACCAATGACCAATAACCCGATAACAAAAACTCCACTGGACCCCTTTTAACTGCCCGAATATCCCCGAAAAGCAACAAGGCAATGTTTGTCAGAAGCCACTAGTTGAGACTAACCATAAAGTTTATTCTTCCGTATTTCTTCCAACCCTCTAGGACTGGGTACCCAACAACGTTTTAGGCAACCACAGAATTGCCTCCAAAGTATCGAGTATCGAAAAAATGCCTTGTCGTTCAATACCCAATTTCAATACCTAAGGATGTAAATCTCATCAGCATCAGACAGAGCCAATCAGCACGCAGCATGCTTCTACCAAGATCCAATAGTGTTTGTGATTGGCTTTTTAACGTTACACCTTGTTAGTCTATAATGTTAAACTGGGTAAACCCTGGATTTCTCCCTGCAGCTCAGGCTGGACACCTGTACGTTTATCCATCCTGCTTCCGTTACAAATCTGCGGGGACCAATCACAAACTGGCTTATCCACCTGGCGCGCTATTGGCTGGGTTTAACACGCTGACGATAGAGAAAGGACCAAGCAGCTCCTTGTTTACATTCAACGCGGCAGCCACCAAAGCGCAGCAACCACCGTTGATGCCGCTGTCGCTGCTACATCTCCCGGATCGTTGGTCTGATCTGATTGGTTGAAGGACTATCCAATGGCGTACAGAGTCTACAACTCTATCAACTACGCCCGTTGATCAAGCCTCTTGTGCAGTAGAAGATACAGAGCCAGACTCCACCAGACTAATGTTCAATCTGAAAAGCTTGAGCTTGGTCTGGTGATAGCCGGACTATTTAACTCTATGATGGCTTTTATGGTGAAAATGTCTTGTATTTATGTCAAGTAAATTTAATGTGTGAGAATGATTTTTTTAGGTCTTTATGTGGACCAAACTGTATGTGAGAAGGCTGTATGAGACATGTCATAATACAGTCAAAACTATTTGACTTTCAATGAATAAAAGCATGTCAATAAACCTCTACATGTCCGGCCCTTGACACCCATGGGTGAAAGGGTCAAGAACTTGCATTCATAAACATACAATTAAGTGACAGTTTCTTTGTCATTGATTTATTGGCGAGAGAGAGTTTATTTGCATCTCAAAGGGCGTCAGATTAATTGATTGAAATTGATTGTTATCGTTAGGAGGATAACCCCTTGAGATGAAGCATGTCGTTTTCGATGGGGTCCTCGAGACACAAGACAAAGACCATACAGCATGTATAAAATACTGTATATTGCAGTATTAAGAGGCATGACAACATTTAGCCCATACGTACACATATGTACAGTATATACATACATACATATACATGTATAATGTACAGATAAATAAAAGGAAAAGGACAAAAAGTATTCGGAATATTTGGGTATATAAAACAAAAGTCCAGTCACGCAGAAGTGACAGATCTTAGAGACCCGGGCAGGCTATTCCAGTCTGAAGGGGCTTTAAATTTAAAGGTACGTCTGCCACTCTCTTTATAGATGTGTTTGGCACAGTGAAGAAAAACGATATGCCTTCAGTTCGTGGCCTTCACAGAGAAAAAAAAGAAAAAGAAAAGGAGTGCAACCTTGAGAAATGTGAGAGGAACGGTCCCTGCTGGACCATCGTTAGATCAGCTGGAGGTATCCGCGAACTCTTCAAAGTGCTGCAGCAAACTGCTCTCAGAGCTAATCAGGAGGGACCTGCATCCATTATAGAGATTGCATTAGGAGAGCAATACCAAGGCCATTTAACCTCTCTAGGAAAATGCATTAGTTTTCTTTTTCGGTGTCGACCACTTAAACGTGACTGTGTTTCTGAAAAGCTTTTTCATCACACGCTAAACCACGTTACATGGAGAATGTCTCGGCTTCTACGCGAGGAACAACTCTCATCCCGCGGGAATCGCAAAGTTTTACATGTGTAATCAAAATTACCTGCGAGATGAGTCTGTTCACATGTTCAGGACATACACAGACACACACACAGACACACACACACACACACACCCACACACACACACACACACACACACACACACACACACACCCACACACGCACACACGCACACAAACACACACACACACACACACACACAGACAGACACAGACACACACACACACAGACACACACACACACACACACACACACACACACACACACACACACACACACACACACACACACATACACACGCACACACACACACACACACACACACACACACACACACACACACACACACACACACACACACACACACACACACACACACACACACACACACACACACACACATGCACACACAGTGCGTTTCACTATCTTTGTGGGGACCCGTCATTGACATAATGCATTCCCTAGCCCCTTACCCTCACCTTAACCATAACAACTAAATGCCTAACCTTAACCCTTACCCTAACCTTAACCATAACAACTAAATGCCTAACCTTAACCCTTACCCTCACCCTAACCATAACCTAATTCTAACCCTAATCCTAAAACCAAGTCTTAACCCTCAAACAGCCCTTTAAAGTTGTGGGTCCAGCATTTTGAACCCACAAAGCTGTCCGGACGCCACAAGCAGGCCAGCTGACAGTCTTGCCTGGGCCCAAGACCAGATCTATTTGTTTAGAAAATCTCTAAGGCCTCTATTTTCTTCTTCTCTTTTCTTTCCTTTTTCGAGCTCCGGACTTGTGCTGACCGAACATTTTGAGCGTACTGAATTTCAAATCAAGTGACAACATCAAATTTTGATCAGTGGCCAAACCATTTTTATGTTGGGGGTGGGGGTGGGGTTCTTGACCAACATTTCCAGGACAATTAGGAAGAAAACAAATAAAAAGCTTTTATGTAATTCAAATATTATGCTACATATTTTTTTTCCACAAATAGGCCTATTTAAAAAAAGAGTTTTAATTATTCCATAATTTAATTAGGGCCCAGTTCTGGGCCCCCCCCCTACTGTGGGCCCGGGACAACAGACCCGTTTGTCCCCCCCTATCGGCGGGCGTGCCCACAAGTATACTGGAATCCGGGTTTTTGGACCCCACGAATGTAGTTAAACGAGAACACACACACATACACACACAAACACACACACAGACCCCCCCCCCACGCACACACACACACACACACACACACACACACACACACAGACACACAGAGACACACACTCATCCACACACAGAGATACACACACACACACAACACACACACACACACACACACACACACACACACACACACACACACACACACACACACACACACACACATACATACCCTTACAGATTAGCACCAACAAGAAACACAGCTAGACTTGGAGGCCAAACACATAACTTACTTAACTGCAGTAAATCTGTGCCCAACACACACAGAGATGAATCTGATATCGATCTCTACTCTGGGCTGTTAAACAAACAGAAGACTTTCATTTATTTCCAAAGATATTCATGGCTGGTTTTCACATGGCCTCAACCCAAAAGTGAGGTTCAATTATACCACTGTGTTTGAGTTATACTGAACTGTTCAGAACCATTAAACTAAAACTTTTTCTCTCTCTTGCCCAGCGGAGATGAGCTGTCCGGGTCTTAATGGGACTACATAGTGTATTTACAGTCCAGTGGGAAAATATGCAAAACCATCGTATCATAAATATTGAAGACTCAGTTTCATTTGAGTTCCTTCAGTCCCTAATCAATACAAAAGAGTGAGCTCAAAGGAGGAACTGAACAGGAAAAACTCATTAATATTTTAAAACTTTCTGAACTGCCGAGTGGTGGGACGCTAACAGCATCAATAATTGAATGGTGTTTTTTTTCCTTTTCTTTTGGCTGCAGAGAGAGCCCACAAAGTGGTGGTTGATTTTCCCAATTCTGATGAACGGCTCACGTATCATTGTCGTCAATGTCAACCACAAAAAGTACAATTAATATTTGTGAGAGAGAGGGGACCGGAAAGGTCGACACTCGCTTGAACGTAATAACTCCCCCACTGCTTCTCATTTTACCAGCGTGTTAACAACCGTCAAACTTTTCAGCCTGAAATAAATAAAAAAATGTTCTCGTTTTGACACCATTGTCCCGAAATGACATAACCTCGCCATTCCCATATATGGCGCTGCGTCAAATTCACACTGACGTCTGGGCACTCTTGTCATAATCAAAAGAAGAACGAGTGCCAGCGGATGTAGTTTAGTCGGCGCGAACAATAGAGCTTTTTCACGGCAGACATGTTGACATGTCATAGTAGGAAAAGCACAGGTGTATTCAAAACCATTAATGATGGCTGGATTCCACTTAGGAGAGACCCTGGTATTAAACCATTACTGATGGCTCCATTCCACTTAGGAGAGACCCTGGTATTAAACCATTACTGATGGCTGCATTCCACTTAGGAGAGGTCCTGGTATTAAACCATTACTGATGGCTGCATTCCACTTAGGAGAGGTCCTGGTATTAAACCATTACTGATGGCTCCATTCCACTTAGGAGAGACCCTGGTATTAAACCATTACTGATGGCTGCATTCCACTTAGGAGAGGTCCTGGTATTAAACCATTACTGATGGCTGCATTCCACTTAGGAGAGACCCTGGTATTAAACCATTACTGATGGCTGCATTCCACTTAGGAGAGGTCCTGGTATTAAACCATTAATGATGGCTACATTCCACTTAGGAGAGGTCTGGTATTAAACCATTAATGATGGCTGCATTCCACTTAGGAGAGGTCCTGGTATTAAACCATTACTGATGGCTACATTCCACTTAGGAGAGACCCTGGTATTAAACCATTAATGATGGCTTCATTCCACTTAGGAGAGGTCTGGTATTAAACCATTACTGATGGCTGCATTCCACTTAGGAGAGGTCTGGTATTAAACCATTACTGATGGCTTCATTCCACTTAGGAGAGGTCTGGTATTAAACCATTACTGATGGCTGCATTCCACTTAGGAGAGACCCTGGTATTAAACCATTACTGATGGCTTCATTCCACTTAGGAGAGGTCCTGGTATTGTTCATGCTGACTCACTGAAATATCTTACTGGGACACTCGATGGAACTGAGCCATCGTTAAGGTTATCAATCTCAGCTGTGCTTTTCCTACTATGACAAGTCAACATGTCTGCTGTGAAAAAGGTCCATGGCAAACCTCACAGAAATAATCAACCTGCTCCAGCCTCATTGAAGGCGAGAGTTTGGACACAATTCGGCATTTTAGAACCTCGAGGGGAAGACGGAACTTGATAGGAATCATGCTATATGCAGGCTTTGCAAAGCAAACGTTAAGTATTTTGAAACACCACAAACTTGACAACTCTCATGATACGGCATCACACCGAGATTAACATTAAAGGTCCCGTGGCATGAACATTTCATTTTATGAGGTTTTTTGGCCCGGCCATGAGAGAGAGAGTGACATCTCTCATGGCCGGGCCAAATGTTAAAAAAACCTCATAAAGTGAAATGTTCATGCCATGAGACCTTTAATGATAACTATACTGAATGTAGTGCTGGAGGCCAGGGCAATACCATCCAGAGCAGCTATGTCTTTAGATAATGAGGTTCTGAGGTGTTTAGGTCCCAGTACAATAACTTCAGTTTTGTTAGGGTTTAACATCAGAAAATTATAGGTCATCCAGGATTTTATATCTTTAATGCACGCTTGAAATTTAGCTTTAGCTTTAACATCTTCATTTTTTAAGAATGACTTCAGTGCCGTTCTTTGTTCTTTTCTCAAAGAAAAGCTGAACTCCAAGTCAGCCATAAGCCATAAGCCCCGCCCACCGACTCTATACACGATGTGATTGGCCTGACCAGAGTTTGGTTTTTCCAGCTCGCAAGCCAAGTTGCTGGACCCTGGCTGCAAATTACATTTGCTGCCGCTAGGGTATGTCTAGATATCTAGGCTATGATACTAGGCAGAAGTGGACCGCCCGATCACTCTGGCTCCAAATTTACAAGATATCAGCACCCATGTTTGGGATATTTTGGCTTCACTTTTGTACAGCGGGAGGTGTAGTGGAGTCACGGCCATCTTTATATAGAGTCTGTGATGCTAACTTTTTTTCAGATCTTAACTACTTGTTGTGGTGCCTGAACTGTCGCCGATGCATGACGGTCCACTTTTGTCAGCTAAACTTAACCATAACAACCCTCAAACTGTGTCACTCGGCCAGTTGTCGGTCGCCATAATTTCGTACAGTATTGGAATTGTTGTACATATGTTTTTGTACGATATGCTACGAGCCCATTCATGAAAATGCGTTAATTGGTTATAGGGTTATTAAGGTACAGTGGGTCTGTACCATTGATAACACCCGTTATAAATCAAAGAGGTTCCAGACTAATGGTGGGTGTCCATATACGCGTTGTTTTGACAGATGGGATCGCCCCGCTTCCCAGCATTGCACGCTAGTGGTCTCGCCACCAGTTTCTCTTCACTGACCACTGACAAGCAAAGAAAACAGGCTCCGCCCTCCTACAACGGCTGGTTGGACCGACGTGTCACGTGCGGCTGGCTGCTCCCGAATTTCAAAATCGACCATGATTATTGCGGCTCGTTTGGAATACGATCTCATATTTTACGATAATAGTTCACTGAAACGCTTTTCTGAAAACATTTTAAACGAGAAACAGGCCGTGCAGTTGCTAAATCTGCCTTCATTTCAGATCGAGAAAAGTGGGTTTAAAGATTTTCATCAGATTTTGATAGGAGGCGAGCCGAGCCGGCCGATCCTCATTCGCTCTCCTGTTCCTCGGCAGGCTTTCGGTTCTTTAATGTCTTCCCTACATCTTCTCTGCATTCAGCCAACCATCTCCTGTTTAGCTCCAGTCTCTCCTCTCCTAAATAAGGGGGGATTAAAAGTCTTTCTTCATTTGAGGATCTGCTTCAGTCTGCATCTGGGTCAGTTCCTTTAAATCCTGCCAATCGTTAAATGAGAATTCCCCTCCGTGAAAGTAGAAATGCCCTCAGCAAGTCTTAAGCCTGTAATAGGTTTTTTTGTCTAGTTTATAGGCAAATAAATTTACCATTGGATTGTATTTCAAATGCTTCTGGTTCAGCCCTGCTGTAAACTGACGCAGTGACTGATGATGCACGAGGATTCGTAGCCTGTCACCTTGACTTGTCGTGATTTGATGAAACGCAAACAGCCTCCAGAGGAGAGCTGCATGGAATCTGAAAAACCTGTGGCACCCCCGGGCTCAGCTCCAACCTGGCACCCGCACAGCAGGCGCCGGCCATCCATCTAATGCAGCAACCTCTGGCTCAGCTCCAACCTGGCATCCCGACAGTACGCTGACGGACGTCAGATGGCAGCGAACTGGCTCCAGAGCTATAAGAGACACACACACACACACACACACACACACACACACACACACACACACACACACACACACACACATAATGAGCACAGAAATCTGCAAGTAATTTTTCATCCCCCTAACTGGAAGATTGAAAATGCATGCTAATGTTGCACTTATCAGTTCCTGCAAATGTTTGAGCAGCTTGAGAGAACATTTTTCAAAATGCAACAGACATCTTCCCACTGCTCGCGATAAGAGACGCATTTTGCATTTTGTTGACATAACACCCAAATCAGCTGCTGTTAAAAGCTGCAGAGCCAGATCTGACTTTTATGCTAGATTTTCTTTAAAACAGGCAGTGAAAACTGAAAGGTTTATAATCTTTGAAGCAAGACAAGCATCTCTTCCCCCAGAGCATCTGTAGGTGTATGAGAGATGCTTTTATGCAGCTGAAGGCATAAAGTTTCTGATTTTATTTTGTGAACATCAGACAGGCTGGTGGGTTGTGCAGAGTCAAAGAGCTCAAGCTGTCAAATAAAAACAAATTGAATTTAAACTACCCTTTATATTTGATTCTAAACATCTTTTTTTTCACAATTCTTTTTGCGGTGAAATGGGTAAAATTAGATTACACACACGTTTCAATCAGGAGAGACATCGTTGCAAATATGCAAAGGTATATTTGTTTATAGGCATAATATGAAATGTACAGAGTCTTTGGAGATTAGACTTATTGTTATAAAAATAATTTTAAGGGGAGTCTAGACACTGGTGGTGGTGGTGAAGGAGCCCGAAACTGGACCGAAGGAGCCCAAAACCGGACCAAAGGAGCCCGAAACTGGACCAAAGGAGCCCAAAACCGGACCAAAGGAGACCGAAACCGGACCTAAGGAGCGGTCTACCGGAGGAGGATCCAGGGTGCCATGGGTGACGATAACTGGAGGAAGAAGGGGAGGAAGAGGGTTGCACGCTTTGCCTGAAATGACAACTGACGGCAGCAGAGAGAACAGAATTAAAACAGGGATGCCATGCTGTGATTGGCTCGTGGAATTCATGGCCAATTCTGGTTGGTTTTAACTGAAAAGTGAACGCCTAGATAGCTGATCAGTTTTAGGAAGAGCGAGATGGTGGATGAAGTTTAGAAGTCTTCCTGAAAGAATTTACACCACGCTTCAGACTATACTTTATGTGACCACTATTTATCACAAGTTCCATACTAGATGGCAGCATTCGCCAAAGAAGATCTTGGGATATGTTGGAATTAGCAGATAAGTGAACCTTGAATTTATCCGATTTGATCACAGATAGGCTAAGTCGTAGCATACGTTGTTCAGAGAGTGCTGTGTGAAGTCCAATAAAGCAGAGCTACCAGCTGCTCCTGGCTTCCACAGTCAGTCCCAAAAAGTGTCAACAAACTTCCCGGGGAAGAAACTTCCTAAACTAACTTCACCTTTAGTTGGCGAATCAGAAGTAGAGGCCTCACTACTGTAAACACCTGCAGACAAGCAACGCCAGCGGCAAGAGATAAAAGCAGAGAGCCAAGCTGTGTGTGTGTGTGTGTGTGTGTGTGTGTGGGTGTCAGCAGCAGATTTCCCTTGGCAGGCGAGGTTGTTCACACGGTGAGCACACTGATCATGTTGTGTACAAACTGTGACAGAGTCGACCCGACAGACTGCAGTGGACGCCACGTCGACAGCTGCCAGCAAACAGGGAGAATTTCTATCCATGTTCTGAATACATTATGTGTCGCAGCAAACAATATGTGTCACAGCCAACAAAGTGAGTTCCTCCACAAAGAATCATGCAAAAGCACCACTTTATGTATTGTGTTTTATAAGAGATGTGCTCAGACGTTTCTTGGAAATAAGTCATTTAGCATGAAAAAAACCATAAGAAAATGTCTAATCAACTGAAGATATCGTAGTCGTCTAATGCCTACCATACACTAGAAGGCTCTGAGAAGATTCTGTAAAGAATTGGCTAAGAAAGAGTGTCGAGATCTGGTTGAACTGTAGTCTAGAAATCTAGACGCCCCCTAGCGGCAGCAAATGTAATTTGCAGCCAGGTTCAGTCTAGCAACTCTCCGTTGGCTTGCAAGCTGGAAAAACCAAACTCTAGTCAGGCCAATCACATCATGTATAGAGTTGGTGGGCGATAATTCATTTAATTTTGAGCCGACTGTCATTTTGGGGTCCTTTTGGGGTCCTTTTTATTTCTTATATCAACTATCAACTATATATATATATATATATATATATATATATATATATATATATATATATATATAAGTTTCGTTTTAGCACTGGGAAACTGTTGTGTTTTCCTTTTTGTCCTTGGGGGGGGAATGATGTGTCACCTTTTTCAGCCCTTCTGAGTTTGCAGGTATGGGACTAGAAGAAGAAGAAATAGGTAAACAACGGCAGAACTGGCAGCAGCATTGACGTCAATGCTTCAATTTGATTGGATGAGCTACTTGGTGGGATCGAGCCTTTCTTTCGCCATAAAAGAGCTCATCTTAACCCAGTAAGTTTACCAGAGAGACCTGCAGTCACTCTGAGAGTCCTGGCATCACGTTATCCTCATTCATGTTTCCTGGTCCACTTTGTCGCGCACTCAAAATCCTGGCGCGCCAGCGAGATCTACGTCATTTTGACGTCACATTGGTGCACGACAGGTCGGCTGCGGCGACTGTAAAAAAAGGCCTTAAGTGACACAAATAAAAACCGTCCGAAAACACAACCACCACTGCTTGCCGCAACACATGCAGCGCCAGGATGTACGTAAAAAAATTTCAAAAATAAAATGGCCCCAACCCGGCCTAAACGGACTCTAGCGTGCAGAGAATCTGCAGATTGTTTGCAGCAGACTTATGCACTGGTCCAAGCTTCGGATCCCAAGTGACAGCACAGCTCGGTCTTTCTGGCGTGAAAGCCAGTTTATGTGTGAAGGCTGATGATTGGCTGCAAGGCTGACCTGCTGGAATCCTCCAGGAGCAGAAAGCTGTGGCTCGCCAATTAGCTTTCTTGGCCGAGAGTCTTGGCTGTAATCAGGCCGAACAGAGGAGCCAAAAAAAAAACATTAAAGGACTCAAACTTTATTGGCTTGATTACACACAGTATATTGAAAATGTGATTACTTCAATGATTAATAATAATAATTACACACAACTACACAATAAGCTCTTTTGGCTCTTTTCAAGCCATTAACTTAAGATCACATTAAGGACTTTTCACACAGGAAACTTTGAACCAAAGTCACCTGAAACCCAGACCTATTTATTTTCCCCTTTCTTTCTAAATATTAATCCCCAGTGGGGAAATTACAATCACAATTTACACTCTGTCATTACACACTACACACTAGCCTGAAATGCTTTGGTAGTGCCCAGGAGTTGAACTGGCATCTCTCCAGCTACCAGTCCATGCTCCGTACTTCGGTCCGTACAGGGACTTGAACCGGCGAAGTTATAGTTCCCAACCCAACTCCCTATGGACAGAGCTACCACCATCCGAATTTCAAAAAGTTTCTTTTGGAAACTTTAAAAGTTACCCTTGAAAGAAAGACTGATTGTGTTGTTGCCCTCTCTGAGGGCAAGGAGAGATAAAAACCTTGGATAGAATAAACTGTCAGGGTAAATTACGACCCTCTCGGTGCCCTTGTTTTCAGTCTCCTGGGTACGCGATGTGGATTCGGTCCAGCTCTCTCAGCTGTTTTTATCCAGGACATAGGGCCAATGAGGTGATGGCGAAGGAGATGGAGATGAGGTGATGGAGTTTGGCAGGTGACCTGATTAATTGCATTTGTGCATAAGACGAGAGGTAATCAGAGCGGAGAGAGATCGAAGGACATGCAAAATAGTCTCTGCACCGAGCAAAAAGGGTGAAATCTAAGCAGTGACTTGATTATCTTCCTCTTCATCATCTCCTGTCCTGACAGAACTATTCTTGGCACGACTGTTTTAATTAAATGGAAAATCTGAGTTTGACACACATTACACTTATGAATGCTTGATCACGGCCATTTCTGCGCAATCACAAGTCAGCAGTCTCATCGGAGAAATATTTAATCCAAAGATATGACCGTAACACACACACCCGGTGGCGAGGATGGGCATTATGGGTCTGTGACTCATGGGTTAAAGCAAGAAACCATTTGGGAGCCTGAAATGCCAGCAATGTGCACAATGTGTTGAATCACGTATTACATAAATGTTAAACTGCTCTATGCTTGAATTAAGGAATAGTGCTGACAGTATCAACTCTGTCAGCGGCTCACCGTCTCTCCCTCTCCTCTCCTCTCTTGCTGCGAGTTGAGTTACTATGGCAACAAGCATCGGTGTTGCCAGGTCATTTTGTCAGTGCTTAACCCTGAATGCTTTGAGTGCTCGAAAATAAATTTAAATGTGCAGCTTGACAAAAGAAAACGTAACGTGTGTGAATGTGAGATAACAGAACAGCCTGTCAAAATAAATGATGCAGACCTCTAAACTAACTGTGAGTGTGTGTGTGTGTATGTGTGTGTGCGCGTGTGTGTAAGGGGAAGGGGATGGGTGTCAGTCCTAAGTGACAGTAAAGGAGAAATGGCCGTAGGCGTACACATTTCTTTTTTTTTACAGCTGTATGTGGTGCAGATTTCAATGGTTCAGACGTGCACTTTGCATGTCAATAATATGCCAGATAAAAGCATGAAAAATGAAGCATGTTCACTCTGCTCGTCTGAAATCTTATGCACATCTCGGCAGCGCCGCAGAAAATAGCTGTGTTCCATTTCCACTGACCTTAACTGTCGGTGACTTCACATATGTTGTTTCCAGATCAAGGAACATTCAGCCCACACTATGGAAAATAAAATACAGCCTAGGACTTGCATACTCATAGGAAGGATGTGCTTAAAATTGTATAATCAGTCTAATTAGAAGCCTATAATAATGTTAACTCACGGATTTGTGCCGGTATGCTTTAACACAATACGTAGGATACGTCGTATGTACACTCAAATTAGCTGTGCATCGTTGGTATTTTATAGTGGACTATACAGTGAATTAATTTAACCGTGAATAATTCAAACACCACTACAATATGGCGAACACACTATATAGTGAACTATCTCTGTGATAGGGAATGCTTTCCAACACAGCTAATATTCCAAGTAAGCATGGCTAATGAAAGTGTATATTCCTCTATTATTCCCATTTACACGCAGCTGTGCAAAACAGGATTTGTTCTAAGTGTTCCAGCGGTGGAGGACTTGTTGGAGCGTGTGAACACAGCGTCCCTCTTTCATTCCTTCAACCAGTTTCTTCCTGCTGATGATTTTTCAAAATCAGGCCCTATGTTCCCACATTTCCGTTTTCATAAATTTGTATCAGATTTTATCCCCCTAACCCTATAACACCTAATCCTAAAAAATGTTGTGGGAGGATAGGGTTTAAATTGAAGGGAAATGTAGGAATTTTCAGAATGTCCTAGAAATGTGGGAACATAGGGTCTAATTTTAAGAAAAATCTTAGAAAATGTGAGATTATAGGGCTGTGGGAAATATGGCTGACACAAACTGCAGTAAAAACCCTGACAGAGACGCAGATTCTGAATGCGCTGTATACATGTCCAAAGAATGCTTTGCTTAAAACCTCAACAATACCGGCATATCACACGTCTTAATCAGAAAATACAAAATTTGGAAAAAGGCCTTGTCCACGTAAACTTACGCACTGACACACACTTAAAGCAAACAACTTCAGGTTCTGTCTAAACTCGCTTGAGGCTGAAATAGAGTTTACTTTGGAGATGGCGCTTCCAATCCGAGCAAAAGCTGAATGCAGCAGAATCTACTGTGCTTTTAATCAGAGCTGTCTTGCCTGCTGCTCCTCCATCCCTCGGGGATGGAAGTAAAAAGTAGGAAAAAAACCCACACAATATTCCCTCAAAAGCCTGTTCGTACCGGCTGGCTGCTTGTTCTACAGAGGTCATCAAATCTGGTTTGATTAGATCATTAGTAACACATCTGACTTCAAAGTGTGGGATTATTACGTAAGAGCCTTGTCAGCTATCGAGTTCAGGGTTTTAGAGTCTTGGAAGCACGGCAGAAGTTTTGAAACTGAGACGAAAAAACATTTTTCATCATATTTTCTGACTGCACTTAATGTCCATCCATCCATGTTGTCCGGAGTCTGCATTTTCAAGCATATCGCAGTAAATAGCAGAACGTTTTCATCTCCGAAGGGCTGAGTTAAGTGTTTCATCAGCTCCGCATCACGTTGCATTCTGTTTCCTGTCAATCATCTAATGTTGAGGCGCGGTAAAGTCAACGAACCAGTTGTGGCCGTCCCGCGCGCTTAAACCACGGCCGTGGTAAGCAGTTAGATCAGACACAAAAACGCATTTGTTTGGAGCCTGGCAAGGTGGATTTTCGTGATATGTGATCTTGCGAGAATTCAGCTGCCGTGCAAAGGTAGGGTGCATTCACACAGGTGCATGTGTACAGCACCATCCCACCCTCAAAAGCTACCGTTTAATTTAAAACATTTTAAACCATGACAATGAAAAAACGAAATCAGTAGCGGCAGTAACGCACTTGAACAGATCCACGGTTCAGCCACACTGAAGGACGAATGTATTGATGGTATACATTTGCACGTAGGCGGGCAATTTCATGCACGTGCGTGTGTACAGTACCCTCCCACTCCTCAACAATAGGACTGCTAGAGATGCAATCGGGCCTTAAAAGTTAAGCCCAGACAGAATTCAGCCCGACCCTGACAAGTACATTTTGATTGACGGCTTTTTAAAAGCCCAAACCCGTTTACAGCTCGACATTATTCAAATGTGCGCACGCACACGCAGCTCTTTTGCCTTTTGTCACGAACGAGTCATTTATACACTGGCTCATTATTCTCATTATACACATCGTCAAAAGTTTTCCCTAGAGGCCAGCCTCCGTTTCACCATTCTCGCGCTAATTGACAGTCCCTTCGGGTTCGGGGAAAAATCTTCAGCCTTGAAGACTCCCCTGAAAGCCGCCAAACGTGGTGTAAACATGGTGTGTTGGTGTTTGACAAGCGTTTGGTATTTACCTCCTCCTGCTGAGATAAAACAAACAAATCAGAAGCGGGATAAATGTTCTTATCTCAGACGGGCAGGTGAACTTCCTCCGAGGCTGCTTCGACCTGACCAGACGGAAAAAGTCATTTGAAACCGTTTGTCCGTAAACACGTCAGTGAACTGGACACAGCGGCGGCTGCTAACCGGACCTGACCTGCAGAGGACATGAGTCGGATCCAATCACACTCACAATCTCCCTGTGTCATAACGTGTTTTGTCATGCCTGTCCTCCTCCTCATGCCTGTCCTCCTCTTCTTCGGCATCAGAGTGACGATTGGCGGTGAAATTCAGACATTCAGTTTGGCTTTCTCTCACTGAGCTTCCAGTTGTCTGTCAGGGATCTGTAATTCCTTCCCAAGTCGGTCTCTTATTTGATGTCTCCTCTCTCCTCGTCTGAACTGGAAGTCCTTCTGGCCCTCAAACCTCTTATTCCTGCCCTGAGGAGCTACGATGGAGGCTGGATCTCTGAGGAGCTACGAATGAGGATGGATCAACTGTCTAGCTATTAAAGTACAGGAGGCAAGCGCACCCTAAACTTTGTAGTTTTTGAGGGAGAGGACAAAATGTGCAACAAGTGGGCAAGCGTTCCTGGCGTCAGTTTTTAAACGTGCAGGGTAAAACCACTTAGTTACGGTTAGGAAATAATCGTGGGTGGGGTTAAAAATTCACGTTTGGGTGACACGCGGGACACAAACCCCGGTCTCCTGGGTGAAAGCCCTGTTTGTTAGACCTATCCACCACCCCAACCTGTCTCCCTACACGGATTTGCTCAGATGAAAGTAAATGTTGGGCTTGATGGTGAGAATTCATTTACTTATTGCATATACATTTTTTGCTCACACGTCATTTGTAATAAGATATCAGGTTGTAACGGTTAGTTGCTATCCTGTAGAGCGACCTAGATTAGTTACGTTTGTTTTATTAGCATTAACCTGATAACAAGTCAGGTAAAGCTCTATTTAAATTAAATTGAAGTAAGTAAATACTTGATGATGACTATTAATGAGTAGTAGAAAAGGGGTTGGATTAAATGACCTCATGCTTCTTCCTATTCTTTTCGGACATGTTAAGTTAATTTAGTTTTTGTTCTTTTAGCTTTTATTGTATTTCTTTTTTTTTTCATGTTCAAAATGAAGTCTTCATTCATTCATAAAGTAGAAGTGGATGGTCACTCAGGGTCAGAGGGCAGAGACTGTCCCCGAGGTTGCGTTAGATTTCTTCAGTTTTTCAGGTTTTTAGATGCGAGATGTCCAGATGTGTTCCAGCTTCAGTGGCTGTTGTGTGGTGTTTGGACACAAAGAAATGTTAAAAGCAATCCATCGGGAAAGGCCCATTTATATGCAAACAACAATTTCCCCCACATTGATCTGTCATATTCATATTCTGTCAAAAGCTGCTCATTCTTTCTCAAGATGGCCAATCACAGGAATGTTGTTATTGTGTTGATCAGTGACTGCATTCATATAAATTAGCAAGTGTATTGAAGTGCAAGCCGTGGCAGATGCACAAAATACAGTATTATATAAAACCAGAAAACCCAAGATGGTCTACATTTGGTGTTGCTCCATTATTTCTAATATCAGAACTGTTGACGAGATTCACTCACATATTCTGTCCAACACACCAGCGATCGTTTCCACCGCGTGACATTTGATTACGTTTGGTGCCAAACAAAGTGCAGTGTACGCACCGAACTATAGAAAGCGACCTGAATCCCTAAATCTTAGTTTTACATTCATCTGACAAATGAAAAATACAATTAATGTTGAATTAAAGCTTTTGTGCATAACTTTTAGATATTAATGAACGTTCGTTACATTCAAGCCATTGCCAAATGAGTTGCTACAAAGCTAATTAAGGCTATCGGCTCCACACAACTCTCTCTGGATTTCTCAGTATGGTGGAAGGTGTATGTTGGTACCATGTGGACACCAAGGCTGTAACTTTGTGTTCAACATTAGGGGGGGTTGAGATCTCCACTTTTGACCAAAATTTAAATTTTGAATGTCAAACACATTTTCTGCATTCTGAATTTTTCTGCAACACTTTGTGCCTTTTCTGCATCAAGTTATGGTGCAAATGTCTTTATTTATGTAAAGGAAATTATAATAGCTTTTAGGGGTGGGTTGCACTAGCCAGTTTTGATTATTGGGGTGTAACCCCTCTATCCCCCCTGTAAATTCCGCCTATGGTGGACGCGCTGACAGTTTTGTTGTCATTACTTAGAATTCCTCATGGGAGCGAAACTACACACTACGGAATTAAATTGCATTTGATTTCCAAACTTACAGAATCATCTGCTTCAATAAAACTGTGGAACTGTCCTGTGATAAGGTCCAGGAATTTTGGATCGGGATACATAATAACATGCAATCTCCTTCCATTGGGGTGTCTTTGTTGTGTGTGTGTGTGTGTGTGTGTTGCTATCTTCATACACCACAGCCAGGGTTAAGTCTTCTGTCTGGTGCAACTTCCTCTTCTTGCTCTCGTAGCCTTTAAAAATACACTTTTATGCCATATAAGGCCCACACTATTTTCAACCTTCTAACACTGTTCCGGTCAAAAATTACTGATTTACACATTCCCTGTACCATAAATATGGCATTTTTCATCATCTATGACTGCAATTTGCCATTTGTGCGTGTGAACCACCAATGTCCGCAAAAACATGCATGCACGCACACACAGAAACACACACAAACAGACACACGTATGCACACATACACTCTCACACACACACATACTTCATGTTGTCAGTTCATGTTGTCATGTTGCCACCTGTGCATGTGAACCACTGTTCACACACACATGCATGCACGCACACACAGAAACACACACACGTTGTAGATGTTCTAGCAACAAACAGTGTTTGAAGGTTGAGCTAAACCTTCTGTGCATCATTAGGTCACCCGGAGTACTTTCAACCACACAGCTCTTTTGCAACTAGTACATACACACGTACTGTTAATACCTTAATCCTAAACAACATCTGGTGATATTTCAAGAGCTTAAAATCAGATCAGCAGCATGAGAGATAACCATGATGTAGCCCCCTCTTTAATGTCATTCATCATCATTCCCAAAGCTTAATGAAAATCCAGCTATTAGTGTGTGAGATATTGCGCATGACAAAGGGACAGGTGGACAGACTGTGGTCAATCCATCCCACCATGTCACCTCCAATCAACGCAGTTTATCTGCTCTCCTTTCAGCGTGCTGGAACAAAACACTCTCAAGAAAACCGACTGATTGGCAGACGCACAAGCCTTCATAACAGACTAAGTCCAATTCTTTCAATTCCCATTTCCGTCAGCAATCATCCCTTTATTTCGGAGATGAGAGAAGAAGGACAAAGCTTTGTCTGGAGTCAAATAAATGAACAAAGGAGAAGGATGTTTGAGATTCAAATGGGGGAAAAAAAAACACTAAATATGCCGGCTAGTGATTAAAACCGTCATCAACTCTTGGAACAAAGTGGTTGTCAGTGAAGAGCACAATGTAGTGGGACAGCAGCGGCAGCCTGAGATGTGAAAAAACTACTTTAAACTCTTTCTTTAACTGTGTGTGTGTGTGTGTGTGTGTGTGTGTGTGTGTGTGTGTGTGTGTGTGTGTGTGTGTGAACTCTCTCTTTAACTGTGTGAAGAACAGGGCACCGGAACGACTCTCCGGTACTTCTATTTTTTCTCCAAGCGAGTTTGTTTGCATAAACCGATACATTCTATATATATACATTTCTTAAGGGCTTGTGGATCCAATCATCACTAAAGTGTATATCATGCACGAGCACTGACTGTAAATCATGCAGAAAAGACAATAAAAACTGATGAAGATGGTCAAAGTTGTATTGATTGATTCATGATCAGGCCCTGATTTTGGTTTGCACCAAACCAAAAAGATGAAAAACTGTTTTCAAACTCCAAATGACGCGACTCTCACAGCAGAATTTGGTAGCGTTACCGACTTTACAGACTGAGAAACTCCCCCAGAACCAGAGAGTATTTTGTATATTCAGGCGATGAAATCATCAATCATTGATTTTTCATGATTTGCTAATCATTATGATGGCAGGAGGAACTCTTTGCTGACTCTCTGGGGGTTTATGTAGAACGAAGTGCGGCAAAAGTCGAAAAGAGCAACAAAACGATGCAAAAACCGACAATAAAAAAAAAAAAGTGATTAAAACGTCTGAGAATGCCACAAAAAAAGTCGGAAAAAGCAAAAAAAATGACCAAAACAAGCAACATTCAGTAATTATGGTCAAAGATATTTAAATTTTTTTTCGATGTATGCATGTGAATTTAACCCTACATGTCTGGCCCTTGGTGTGATTCTCTATTTCCAGTATGGCCCTAAATGAAAATGAGTTTGCATACACATGGCCACACCCGTCCCCACGAGACGGAAACTGCCACCTCTGCCTTTGCTCTGTCGAAGCCTGCATTTGACTTGCAGCTTCTGTGACGTCTGTCTCCATTGCTCTGATTGGTTGTAGGTCTATCTGTTGCTCTGATTGGTTGTAGGTTTATCCAATTGAGTGCAGAGGCATTTTCTTTCCTGGTTCAGTTGAAACACACCCCATAATTACAGCCCAATGGAGTAGCACCAGACTCCTATTCTGACTAGAAAAGATGAGGAAAAGGAGTAAGAACGCCCAGGCGACAATCTTTTCCTCTAAAAAGTTAAAATTTTTTACTGTTGTGGAAATTAAGGAGCTTTTATTGCATATTTCAGAGTTGTTGAAGCATGTCCTTTTATTGTGAAGGACGGAAGTACGATCCGGTAGTTTTGACAGCATTCATGGGACATAATACCCCGAAAAATCAGCAAAGGACGGTGTTTCAAGTGAGGAGATGGGGGTTATGGCCGAGATTAGCGCATGGCTAACTCACGGTTGATAGCGAACTTTAACCGGCTCTTATGAAGTAAAAGCTAAAAGTAAACAGTTAAAACTATATACCGTTAGAAATGTTACACTTTACACCATTAAATTAAATGAAAACATTAATTGATCATTTATATTTGTATTTGAACAGATATTTTGTTAGAACGTTAGCCAAAAAGTGTCAGAACATGGACACACTAAGTGATGGTAACTGTGGAAGGACTTCAGATGGTCTAAAGATATAACATTTCAAATAGAGAAAAAAAAACCTTTAATTTCTGTATCTATATGACACATAGGTCACCTGTCAGGGCGATCCAAGACATTAGATTGTAATTAGATCAAATGGAATGTAAAATGTACAAGAAAATCTGGAGAAAAGACAAGGTAAAGTGGCAGTGGTGTGGTTACGGATGCAACGATCAGTGTAGATGTGTAGAAGATATAGAACAAGGTAAAGGGTAGTAATACAGTACAACATAATAGATCGTTACTCCACCATAGGGAGACGTCAGTCAGTAAATTTAGTTTTAGCTCAAACGTAGACGGCAAGTTTGATGTAAATATCTGTTTTGTCACACACATGAGAGACGGACGACTGGACAAACGCCACATTTCACTTCCATCGCTTCTCTGGAGAGACAGGCCGAGGTCAGGCTTTAAATGTGCCTATTTATGGAAAATCCTTCCTTGATGGTTTAGTTTGATGAAATTTGCTCGGCCTAGTTACGAGTGCCAGCGTCTCTCTGAAGTGCAGATTGCCTTGATGTTTTTTATTTTTTTTTATTTTGCCCCTCTGTTCAGTTTGTCCTAACTTCTGTGTTCCTCTGACATCGCCTACAGCATCTCATGGACCCGGTTGGCCAGGAATACCCTAGTACGAAGTGAGAGCCATTTAAGCGTGTCAAGCTTTTAAAAGAGCCCACAGCAATAAAAAAACATAACAATAAAAAGGCAGAAGGGTAGAGCGAGGCGGACAGAGTGTCATGTTGTGTTAATGTAGGCTCCCAGCAGTCTCCTTCTACCAACACCACCGGTATTTCATTTCAATGTGGCGCCTTAGCTACTGTCCCTGTCATTTAACTAATGTTCTTTTTGTATCTGATGCACCCCAATGCTCTGCAAAAGGGAAATAGCTTGTGTCACTTCCTTGTCTTAATCAGCAATTTTATTTTAGTTATTATATTTATGAGGTATAATGTTTACTGGGGCTGCTCGATTATGCAAAAAAACAAAATCATAATCGCGATTATTTTACACAATTACTTTTTGACATTTAGAAAGATGTTGCAATTATTGAACTTAAAAAAACAACAACAGTGACCTATTTAAACAAATCAACAGTGAAAACACCTTGAATTGTGATAGTTCCATTCATACTTTACCCATTTGATTTAGTCATTTTTATTCAGAACACAAGACAAAATAAGATTTTACTTGCAAAACGCAATGTGCAAAATAATTGTTTTCTCGATTATTCTGTTTTTGTGATCATTAAGCCCTAATGTTCACCATCTTCACCATCCTATTGAAGAAAGTTGTGTCCATTTTACTGTGGAACGTGTTTTATCAGGTGAGTTGGACCGACTTGTACAACTACTGTAATGAAAGCGTTTGAAAAATTGGTGAGGTCTGAAATATTAGGGAAAACGGAGCATTCACTTGAACCTCTGCAGTTTGCTTATAGACCCCCGTAGGGGGTGTGGGAGGGTGTGGAAGATGCCGCATGTCATGATGTCATCATGGCAGCCTGTGCTGATTGCTGTGGGCGTGGCTTAGCTGGCAGGTGGCTCCAGGTGAAGCTCATTCCCTCATCAACCTCCTGAAGTATTTAAGGCTGGCTCTGTGAGCCACTTGTTGCCAGATTGTACAGTCTACAAGCGTGGTATAGTGGCAATCTTAGTTCCCTGTATTGTCTGTGTTCTTGCTTGTGTGGCTAACTGAGTTTTCTGTTTGTCTCAGGTTGCAGCCTGCCTTGCTTGCTTGTTTGTTTGCCTGCCTGCCTGCCTGCTTGCTCCTCACACCTGCCCTTCTCTCTCTACGGATTGGACTCAATTGTTTGTTGGACTCTGGAGGAGGCCTACCACGTGGTCACCCCCACCACGTCATGGGGCATGCTCTGGAGAGCACATAGCACCCACCACTCACCACTGGATTCCCTCGACACAACTTCCTCTTTTTTGCCACCAGCACATTTATTGTATATATTTCACGCATTAAAACGTTTACCTTTACTTTTTGTGTTGGCCGTCTGCTTTTGGGTCCCTCCATCTGTGTCGTTCCATAACACCGCAGTCACTTTACTTAATTTAATTTTTTAAGCATTTGGATAACAGTGGCTCCCGTGCCAGACTTTTATTCGTTGACTTTTCCTCTGCTTTTAATACAATCCAACCCCATATCATATATAGAGATTGGCATGCGGTACTTTCCATAAAATCATCTCTCAATGCAAATCAAACCAGCTATTACAATAACTGAAATAAAACCATGTCAATCTCTAGGTATGGTTAAGGGCATGTGATGATGTTGGGGGGCTATATTAATTCCAAAGGCCAAGGGAACTTTATCAGGATGCATAGTATCCTGGATCCATGAAATAACTGGCCTTTAAAAATAAACATCTGCCTGACTCTATGGGAATTTAACATAGGGGTGTACTTACTTATGCCCCCTGTATTTTAAGGAAGAACATTTATTTATATACGATACATTATTCATTCACAAAGAAAATTGGTGTCCTTGAAGGTTGGATTTTTCCTCATTTTTTTAATTAAGGCATTAAGATCAATCTCCAAAAGATGATTTTTTTTATTCCTCTTTTTAGTCAACTTTAGCAACTTTAGAGTTTCCTAATTTTTTTTAACATGACTGTATGTGCCAGAGCAGGTGGGACAACAGGACCATAATTAAATATGCAGATGACTCAGTAATTGTTGACCAAGACAGTGAAACAGGTCATGGTCCGGTCATCAATGACTTTGTTGAATGGTGGGAGGTATCCCACCTTCAACTAAATGTAGCCAAAACAAAGGACATGCTCATTGATTTTAGAAAAAAAAAAATCCAGACACAAGAAATTACATCAATCAAAGGTCAAACTGTTCAATGTGTGCGATCTTATAAGTACCTGGGGACGATAATAGACTCAAAACTCACATTAGAAAGTAACTGTGACGCTGTGTGTCAAAAAGGGCATCAGTGCCTGTTCTGTTTGAGGAAACGGAGTCGCTTCCACATTGACAAATCCAACATGACACTCTTTTACCACGCTTTTATTGAATCAGTTGTATCGTTTGCGCTAGCAGCCTGGTTTGGGAACCTCTCTTTGAAAAATAAAAACTCACTCAACCAAATAGTAAAATGGTCTAGCAGCCTGGTTTGTAGCCTGACAAGCCAGACCCAGACCCACATCCAGATGTTGGTTCTGGGAACTCACCATTGGCAGGACTCAATCCGAGGGGCGGGGAACGGTCAGTGTAACGCTTATGAGTAAACATTGTTTTTTTGTATTTTATTAGTTTATTTGTCAGGGACCATGCACAGTTCAGGCCCTGTACCAGAGTTAGCTATACAGCTAATTTACATCTGTGGTCCCTTGGCAAGGGACATAAATCCCATTATCTACAAATATCTCATTTTTCATTTTTTTCCACCTTGAGGAATTAAAAAATAGGATCTTTAAACTGTTTTTCCAATTCCCTGTTTTTTATTCCTAGGTTCAGAAATTGAGAAAATTACAAAATTGTGTCTGAGCTCCAATTATTCAATAATGCCATGGTATTCTCTCCCTCTACTTTGCGGAATATGCAGGTCATTAACTGCATATGAACAAGAAAAACAAAAACTGATAGACTTTGGGATCAGAGGTGCTTGCAACTGATGGTTTTGAGTGGGGGCGGGGCGTAGCTAGGTGGAACGAGGGAGAGAATACAATTGCCGTATTGAATAATTGGAGCTAAGACGCAATTTTGTAATTTTCTGATCCTCTGAATAAAAACAGGAAATTGGAAAAACAGTTTAAAAATCCAATTTTTAAATTTGTCAAGGCAGAAAAAAATTAAAAATTGGATATTTGAACCCATTTTTCTGTTTTTCAAATGTCCATTTGTGCTTAGAAAATTTTACTTTTGTTTGTTATAGAACAAACTGGGAACTATATTCTTGGGCCAGGCCCAAGCACTGCTACTTCTGCTACTTGGGGTGGAGTGATTTGCTCGCAGCACCTGAGAAGCCCCGTGGTGAGGAGCAGAGAGTAACAACGGTGCTTTTCAGGTGTTGATCCCTCCGCCCAAGTAGCAGAGAGTAGCAGTGCTTCACCTTCTGAGAATATAGTTCCCAGTATGTATACGGTTAGAAGATGGCTGTGTGTCATGTGACCTTGTTATGTACACATGTACATGCTGTGACTCTACAAATCACAACATGTAAATAGGAACATGTTAGCGTTATTTTGTCACTTATTGGGAGCAGTAGGATAGATGGAGCCGGTTACCTCCAGGATCTGTGCTAAGCTAGGCTAGATGGAGCCGGTTACCTCCAGGCTCTGGGCTAAGCTAGGCTAGATGGAGCCGGTTACCTCCAGGATCTGTGTTAAGCTAGGCTAGATGGACCTGGTTACCTCCAGGATCTGTGCTAAGCCAGGCTAGACGGAGCTGGTTACCTCCAGGATCTGGGCTAAGCTAGGCTAGATGGAGCCGGTTACCTCCAGGATCTGGGCTAAGCTAGGCTAGATGGAGCCGGTTACCTCCAGGCTCTGGGCTAAGCTAGGCTTGATGGAGCCGGTTACCTCCAGGATCTGGGCTAAGCTAGGCTAGATGGAGCCGGTTACCTCCAGGATCTGTGCTAAGCTAGGCTAGACGGAGCTGGTTACCTCCAGGCTCTGGGCTAAGCTAGGCTAGATGGAGCCGGTTACCTCCAGGATCTGTGCTAAGCTAGGCTAGATGGAGCCGTTACCACCAGGATCTGGGCTAAGCTAGGCTAGATGGAGCCGGTTACCTCCAGGATCTGTGCTAAGCTAGGCTAGACAGAGCTGGTTACCTCCAGGCTCTGGGCTAAGCTAGGCTAGATGCTGACAGCCACTGTCCAAACATCCGTATTTTACGAGTTCAGAGTGAGAACAGGTTGGCCTCTTTGTTTTTTTTTTCCCCATATGTGTTTAGGAGGACTCTACTGCAAAGAAAATCTACCTCAGGGTACAAATAAAGTAACTTGAACTTGAATTTGAACTTTTGTTGTTCACTTCAGACTGTAAAAGCTTCAGACAAGCTCTATCTGCTGATGCTTATCTCCTTTCAAAGCCTTCCTGCGTGGTTTTCCACTCCTGAATAAAATGTCAAGCCCTAATGTTAACCGTGTTCACCATCGTATTGAAGAAAGTTTTGTCCAATTTTTCTGTGGAACGTCTTTCCTCAGGTGAGTTGGACCGCCGTTTTTGTGGTTTGGATTAAAACGCTTCACAACTTTTGTTATTCACTTCAGACTGTAAAAGCTCCAGACGAGCTTTATCTGCCGATTCTTATCTCCTTTCAACGCCTTGCTGTGTGATTTTTCTCTCCACTTCACGTCCTCAAAGTAATCAAATGCAGACAAACAAGCATGTATAAAACCCCTGGATTTGCTTCAAAACAAACTAATACTCCGGCAGTAGCTCTCTGAAGTGCCGAGCGATGCTGCTGTTTTGTGTAACCTCAGCGTTGCTTAGCATTTCCAAGATGATTTCCAATTACTTGGGTATGTACTGCAGCATGTGAGCTCAGTTTTTTTCAAATCATCTTTGCTGTCAATCGGGGGAAATTCTGCCTTCAGCAAAGTATTAAAAAGATGTGAACGCGAGGACTAAATTGATATCACACAGACCTTCCTCACCAAAAAAACATCCGTATGAGTCCGTTATTACGACCCATATTTATGTTTATTGTAAGGTAATTATGTAATTTAATTATGACGGGAACAAAGGATGAAGTAACATAGTAAAAAGGCCGCCAAAGTCCACGTAAGTGGCCTGAAGTTTATATTTGTTCGTTAGTGTGTGCGTCGATCTCTTTACAGGGCCGGTATATGTGTGTGTGTGTGTTTGGTAGAGCGAGTGAGAGACTGATGGTGATTAGCTTCAGAGCGAGAAGTGACTCTAGAGTCCTAGTGAGAGAACCAAAGAGTCTCCTCCTGTTCTTTCTGACCACGGTGGGAGATCTGGAGCAGGAGAAGTTAACCCTCTCCTTGATTTCATGTTGTTGACGGAGAAGGAGAACCAGGAAATGATTGTGGGGGGAATGCAACGCTACCAAGCCACGGCCGAGCGACGTGCATCGCCGCGACGTGTAGCTCCATTTTTCTACGGCGCAGGGTCAGTATTTCCACGTACCTCCATACGTAGAATTCACGCAGAAGCATAAATCTGGCTTGAAGTGGATGGACAGGTCAAACAAACACAGGACTCTCACCCAGGAGACCACTGTTCCAACATCTTCCCACTCCCGACCCCCCCGAAAAACAGACGCTTGTTCAGGGGTCTTTGGCGTTAGTTACTTACCCAAAAAGTCTCCTTTAGCGCCAAAGTGGGGCTTTCAACTGATTACAATGTAATCCAGGGGCGATTCTACGATCAGACCTTTAGGGGATCCCTGCCCCCCCTTTTAAATCAGTAATTTCATTAACTAATTTATTATCTCAATTAATTAAAAAATAAGTTGTTTATTATTATAATTTTCAGCCCCCCTAAAAAAGGTCTGAAATCGGCCATGATGTAATCCCATCTGATGCTAGATTTGACGCTCAACGTGCAGAGTAAAACCACTTAGTTAGGGTTAAAATGTACGTTTAAGTAACCCGCGGGACAAGAAGGGGACAGGTGAAAGTCCTGTTTTGTTTGACACATCTGCCATCCCACCCTACCTCCTTACGAGGATTTTCGGTCTTTCATACTACTTTGTACTGTTGATGCTCTTCATACTACGTCATCTTCAACCCGGTCTCACGCCAGTTCGGGAAATAGTCACGTTATTTGGATTTATTGATACGTTTACAGGTCACGTTTTTGACGTTTATTTTGTGTACACGTCACGATTCTTGAACGTGTACAGGTCAAGATTTTTGAACCTACTCTGGGGGACGCAACAATGGGGAAATGAGGCGCCACAGCCCGGCCACAACAACGGGACGGGCCTCCACTCGCGGGACGCGATCCCTGGGCACAGGGGCCCACAACAGGCTGAGTGTTACTGAGCAGCCTCCAACTGAGCTTGAAGACGTAGATGTGACGTGAGCAACCTGTCTGAAAGTGTGAAGTCTTCTGGTAGCTGTGACAAGAGAAATATCAATCATTCCCAATCTTACAGAGACGGAGAGTGTAGGTATATGTAAGGAGATAACATAGACACAGGCTAATTATTGCTAACTAACATGCTAGTTAACATTAGTAATTAAACCTAAACAGCTAATGGAAGTCCAAACTGCCTGTGAGCTTCTCCTGTACTATACGGTAATTCCTCTACTGTGTGACAGCAAGTCTCGTGGTTATGACCCAATCGTTAGCCTATTTTTCTAAAAGCGTCTGCTACGGAGCCATAACGTGAGGTAGAGCTTCGTTCGGGCCCAAAAAATCAAGCCCGACCCAGCCCGAGCCCGTGCACGTTGTGTCCGAGCCCGGCCCGACACATTAACTGGAATTATGAGCCCGAGCCCAATTTCAACCCGACACTTTTTTAATCCGTGGGCCGTCATAACAGATATTCTCAAGTACAATTCAGAGTTGTTTGAACTGCAGAAATCTGTTTAAAATTATCATAATGAATAATGCAACAGGAGCGAAGCATGTAAACTGCGGTGTTTGTTTATTCAGAATGGAACGGATCGCAAATGGATCTGAATGAAGAAACGTAAAAAACTCAACGTATTTCTCTGTGAGGGCTGGCCCGCTTGCCTCGCCCTCAGGGGGAGCCTATGCTCGGAGAAGTAACAGAAGAGGAGGTTGAAGGCTGACTATCATCTTTTCTGCCATGGCGAGCCTGCTTCATGTGTCTGTTCATCATCCACTTCTCCGTTTTATTTGCTGTCATAGGCGAACAGCGGCCGAACTTAATGCACTCAACAAAGCCGACACATATGTTGTCACTGCCCACGACTTGTTTAAAATGGTTCCATACCTCCGACTTTCCTCCAAACTTGCTCAAAGGTAATTCTCCCGTTTTTCTTTTTTTCTTTATATCCTCAAGCTCCATGTTGCACTTAAGCTCCACCATACAGCCCGCAGCCCCGGTGTGATGCGTGCGAGAGGAGGAGACTCCGCGCATGACACATGTTGCATTTTGTAACTGTAGTCCAACTTGTGTAACTTTTTGGACACATTTGTTACTTTGGCCTAAATAGATACTAGTTCTGATTATGGCATAGCTTTCTCCCCACCCAATTAGGCTAAAGTAATGATTAAAAAAATAATAGGAAAATAGAGTCTTTAAACGCTTCAGATGTAAAGTTATTCACTGTCAAAGTGACGTCAAAATGAATGGGAGTCAATGGGATGCTAACGGGAGGTGATGGCTAGGTAGCATCTAAATGGCGCCATAGGAGGTACGCTTGCCAGACAATCCCTTACCCCCTTAATCTCTGCACTCACTTCTCACGAGATTTGTTGGGGCACCACCTACCATTGCTGGTTTTGCAAGCGGCGTCCCGTCCCCCACCCCCGCTTTGCTATCGGGATGATTCGCCCTACTACGAGTTTGTTTACCATTTAAATGACTTCGAAGCTGTTATTTTAAGGTATAAATCTTGCATAGTGTGCCGTTAAAACTGCGACCATTTCATGTTAACCCCTGAAATGCTGCTTTTATCTTTACCATACACATGTACATTTTTATTTTTTATCATGATTCTTTGTTGTCTCTATGATGAGGCTGTTAACCCTTTTATTACTGCAAACATTATCTAAACTATTATGACTGAAAGAGTCATTATTTGTAATAATAGGAAGTGATTTTTTTACTCATGTGAGTCCAGTGTGGGGGTTGTTTATTCAGTTAGTCAGCTGCAGGTAGTTACAATATATTCAGAAATGAAGTGGACACAGGCTGTAACAGAGTTATTATGACTGAGAAGTTCAAGTGTGGCAGGGACCTCAACATATTTGAAGTGTGTGGGGGGTGGAGGCTGCAAAGAAAGGAGCGAGGGCGGTGAAGAGGGAACCGCATCACACACAGACCTCGTGCACCCTTTTTACTTGATAAATGATTTTTCGTGTCCTTCAAAATCCTTTTAGAGAGCACCACTTCTGTTAGCAGTTCAGTGTTCCTGACGAGAGCAGACCTCTCATGGTCCAGGTACAGCTCCGGTTTATTCTACAAAGAGAGACTGGCGGTCAGTTCAAAGCGGCTGTGGATCATTTCATTTCTATAGTCGGGCTGCTTTAGATCGCTGCAACTTTTTCCTGCAACAGTCTAAAACAGCCTTGTCTCAAATCTTTGGTCTGAATTTTTTTTAAAGAATTAAATCCATTTAAACAGGGCTAGCTCAGTCGCTCCAGTCTTTGACGGGATGCAGGGCCACCACACCGCAGCAGACTCGCTGTGACAGACTGCGGTAAAGTTGGTTTTATATTGGACATTGGGTATTCGACACATTCCAAAAAATCTATTATGCAGCTTGACCTTCCAATATACAACCAACTTTACCAACGTCTGTGACAGCTCGTCCTCCTCCTCGTTGCAAAAATCCGCATATAATTAGGAAAGTGAGGACTGCGTTTATAATGTGATCTAACATAATATTTGACGGAGCCCAGGGCCCCTTAGATGTCCATTGCCCCTGGGCAAGTGACCAGTTGCCCTAATGGTTAATCCGGCTCTGCATTTAAACAACAAATATATTACAATTTAATAATTTATGTTACCCCAAATCTGTGGCAAACTCCTGGCAAACACTCTGGACCACGACATCCTTTTGACATGTCTTGAACAGTGGGTTGGTAATACAGGTACAGTTTAAATTGGTTTAAGTCATATCTCTGTTTCAGGACATTCTCAGTAGCATTAGGTCAGTTTTCCTAATCCACTGCCCCTGTCCCCTAAGGTGTCCCTCAAGGCTCCATCCTGGGTCCAGTTCTTTTCTGCCTGTACATGGTCCCCCTAGGAAACATTGTTAGAAAATATAACATCTCCTGCCATTTCTACGCTGATGACTCACAGCTGTATTTGCCACATAATCTGGGGACTCCATACAGCCTCTCCTAGATTGCCTTGAAGACATTAAAGGTTGGATGGCAAACAACTTCCTTCACCTAAATGGCGACAAATCTGAAATAATAGCGGGATGAAGCCAAAGCTTCTTATTTTTCCCACTCCTCATTCAACTTGAAATAGTTCCTCTATATATTATACATTTTCTTTACTTTGTAACTTACTATGTTTCCCAGAATGCCTTTCAACAGCCAATCGGGGAAGATTGTGTTTATAGTGGAGACTGCTACAGCCATTACACAGGAAGTACAATATGTTTTACTCATTGTATACTTCTCTTTGTATACTTCTGGATCTTGCACTTTCCCATATGCCTTCTTGTTGTGCTCCCTCCGTCTTTGATGACTGGCTGTAGAAATGAAACTGCCCTTCGAGGGTAAATAAAGCTATCTGTATGGGTAAACTGTGATGTTGGGCTTCTGTTTGAGTTGTTGGATCCAGGAACACAATCACGCCGAGGGGGAGCTGAGCGTTTCCAGTGTGAGGAGGTAGAGCTGAGGCTGGTCTTTGGCATTGGATAGTTTTCCGGCGGTCCAACAAACAATCCCTGGCACTCTCTCTGTTAATCGATCCCTCTTTGGCGGTGTGATGACAGCGAGGCCTGCAGCTGCTTCTATTAACGAGACAAAAAGCTCCTCATTGTCTGTGACGTGAATACTACATAATTCCCTTGCCACGCTCAATGAAAAGCATCGCTTTTGTGTTACTCTTTACATCTATCTAACCCTAACCGTCCACATAATAGATATATGATTGTAAATTAAAAGTATCAAAGGTTACATGAACAGCTGAGTGCTTTTACCGAGGAATATAATGAAGAGTTTCTGAGCCGTCAGGGGAGAAAAAGCCCAACAGATGTTCTAACTGAGCCAGCAGAATATGAAATATATATTCCTCCCTCTGCTGAAGGTGAAGCTGCAGATCTTAACTGCAGCAGATTGTTTTTAAAGGCTGGAAAAATATCAAGGATCTCCTCCTCCACAGAGGTGGGAAAGGTCATCGACGTGCCCTTTCTGCCAGAGGGTTTGGGCTGACGGCTTACACCACCTAATATGTTTTTATGGATTTTTTAATGAATATTTCAAATGTGCATTGGCTGTCCTTTGTCATTTTTGTTTTGCCATATCTATATTTTAATAATTTAATTGTGTGCACAAACAGTGACTTCAGACTTGACTCGGCCTTGAGCTTTCAGACTCGACAACAACCTTTTTTTATGCAATTATTGCTTTTTAAAATCTAAATTTATTCATGTATTTCTATTTTCTTTTATTAGCGCATATACGTTGGGGAAATGTATGACAAGCTGCATGTCTTTCTTTCTCTATTCTTAATATTTATTATTATTATTATTTTATTTATTATTACACATTAAGTTACTTGCCTCAAGATTTTAACATGATAATACACATGCATTTGGTTTTATGCATGACTAACAGTGTGATTTTATTCTATGATGTATTTAAAATTATTTTTGTTATTGTGTGGCACTTTTACTTTTTAAGCACTTTTAAACCTCAGCACTTATTACAAATGTTTTTATGTTATGTGTACTTTTTAACCTCAAGGGCAAGTAATTCAGATATTATTTTAGTCCTTTTTAATGTTAAATAATATTCCTTTAATATTGGGATAGATTTTTTTTATATTGTGACGCCGGGGCTTTTATTTTCATAACTTTATATATATTTTTTTTTATTTTAATTATTTATTTTGTTATCTCTCCAGGAGAGAGGCCAGGGCAGGTGTGGAGGTAACCTTTTATTTAAATATGTATTCTCCAACCCAATCATTAAATGGCTTGTTGATTCTCCGGTGAGAGGATTGGTGTCCAGGATTTATGCTAAACTGACGCAAGTATCTGTAGGAGGACTCCCAATAGTAAGGAAATGGGAGCGAGAGCTGAGCTCAGAGGGGAACGTAATTAATTGGGAGACAGTTTGGGACGACATTTCCCACTGTTCCAAGAACCCAAATCACCAGTATATCCACTTCAACATATGCCATAGGACATATTGGACTCCTCAGAAGAGATACGTCTCTAAAGGCATTCCTACTCCCTATTGCACGTTCTGTCAACCTGAACAAACTGGAACTTTCCTGCAAATGGTCTGGGAGTGTGAACAAGTGCATGAATTTTGGAATAAAACAACATCAATAATATCTGATGTGATAGGATGTTGACTTCCTACTGACCCGATTGTTTTGTTACTTAATGATGACTCTAAATTATACCTACTGAGGAGACAGAAGAAAATATGGCTAGCCGGCTCAACTGCAACCAAGAAAATGATAGCTCAGCACTGGCTCCCCCGTACCCCCACTCACTCGCTTTGTACAAAACAGTAGTTGGTGTATTTTCTAGATATACTGTAGTTATGCAGGAGCTCTACAGCAAGGATCCAAATCATCGACTATAGACCTATGGAAAGGTGCAGCAGCACAGGTATCAGTCCTAATGATATCAGCATCACAAGAAGTAGAGGAGAGTGACTAGGCAAGCTTTTTGTTTTCCTCAAGACCACAGAGGGTTCAATTGTGTTTGTATATTCTGTATGTTCTGTATGTTCAAAAATATAAAAATAATAAAGAATTGATCCAAAAAAGTTGTATTCTCCGGCTGTCCATCCTGTCCAGTGGTTCTTTTGACCTGCTTTTAATATCTGGCTTTCTTAACAGCTTTTATACAACCAAACTTTTTTAAATTATTTTTTTAGATTATTTTTTGGGCTTTTCCACCTTTAATCGACAGGACAGCTAGGTGAGAAAGGGGAGAGAGAGAGGGGGAAGACATGCAGGAAATAGTCACAGGTCAGATTCGAACACTGGAGTGTTCGAAACCCAGCCACCCAAACTTGTTTTTTTAAGGAGGTTTTTAAATGTTTTATTCACAGCAGCGGTCCCATTGTGCCCGTGCCCCTCACAGTGCCCATCCCGGGCGTTGCATTGTAACCCGAACCATATAATAGATACATGATCGTAAATTAAAAGTAAGTAGTGCTTTTACCGAGGAATATAATGAAGAGTTTCTGAGCCGTCAGGGGAGGAAAACAGATGTTCTAACCGGACAAATATGAAATGTATTCCTTCCTCACCTGCAGATCTTAACTGCAGCAGATTGTTTTTAAAGGCACGACAAATGTCACGGGTCTCCTCCTCCACAGAGGTGGGAAAGGTCATCGACGTGCCCTTTCTGCCGGAGGGTTTGGGCTGACGGGTTTCAGCAGATAACAAGCGGCTCAGACACAAGCAGAGTCCGGATGCCCTGCAACTTTAAAGAAAGCTTCAGGTTTATCATCCAGCACGGTGCAAATGTCAAAGATCTTTACTGGAACACAAATCCATCAGCAACTTTAACAGATTCCCTACTAAGAGACAGATAACGGACAGAAACACTGCCATGTTTACACCGAGTCTGATAACAAAGAAGCCTCATGTGCTCAGAAACGTTTTTAATAAATGTCCAAAAGTCTGTTTTATGTTCATCCTGAATGATTGTGCGAGACAAAACATCAAAGTTCTTCTCTTCTCATGTTTTGCTAAAGGCATGAAATGGATTTTGGGCCCAATTCCCTCCTCCCAACGATGGTCAGCAAAGCCCTGATTTTTTTATGGTTATCTTTACTGTTTTGTGAGGTATGTAACGAGTGTTTTTTTTTTTTTTACATCCCCTATTCTGCCCGGAATTCCATCTTGGTTGCACCGATTTCAAATCGCAATTATTAAACATGTTCAATATTTACGATCTGATATCCAGTTATTAGTGGGGAACAGCTGAGAACGCAGCCTATTCTTGTTCTATTCGGGCCGGGCTTCTAAAGGAAGCTCCTACCGCTGATCAACAGATCACGAAGGGAAAAGAGGGTGGAGGAAATGGGGAGGGCTAACAGAGCATTAGTTAGCTCCACCGTTAAGCCGATTAGAAATGATCCGAGGCAAAACCGCGAGAGGCAAAGCGCAGCGCAGGATGTTCTGGAATTGGTTGTGCCTTGAAAGGTCAGAGGCAACGAAGTTGAAATAATTTGAACTTTGAGCGCAGCGCACGCCGGCAATTCTGAGCGGTGCACGACGCCAAGGGTAGTGATGCGCCTAGTTGGAACAGCCCAGCGCATAGTGGTTTTACCGCAGATCATGTGTAGGCTGCTTTAGCTCACACTCATCAGGGTGCCCACGGCTTCCCGTGGCGAGGGGTGCTCATCATTAACGGCGCCGTTATCTGCGGGTAACCTCCATATGAGCCCCGATCTCCCGCATGAGGCCTGTAACACACTTCACACTGAAGCGCTGTAAAGCCGAGCTTTTTTCATTTCGGCGGCAATGTTATCTAATCTGTCCGGCCAGCGAATTTACGAATCACACTATGGCTACGCCAAGACCCGCCCTTCAATAGCATTTATTGGCCAGGCGTCCATGCTTACGCAAGGT
The DNA here is from genome assembly GCF_004354835.1 of Perca flavescens. Taxonomy (NCBI): domain Eukaryota; kingdom Metazoa; phylum Chordata; class Actinopteri; order Perciformes; family Percidae; genus Perca; species Perca flavescens. The sequence continues at coordinate 36,650,533 of NC_041338.1, forward strand.
AACGTAACCCCATTTGTAAAGGTCCTGTCCGCTGACCAATTGCCTGTCCTAACCTTAACTACTCAAGGTCAAATGTCTAACCCTAACCAAATGAGCTGCTTCGTAGGGCGGGACTTGGCGTGGCCATAATAGGATTCGTAAATTTGAGTCTGGCCACACCGGCCGCGCTGGCCCGTGCGGTGTAGTGATCGTTTAGGCGTCTCTTTTATTTCTTCCGCGAGCGAATGCGTCAAGCCAGGCAGGGAATCACATACAGCAAGGCCACAGTGAAGCTGGATCCTTTACAAAATAAACCAAATTTTAAAATAAAACGCCCAGGTTTATGGTGATTTTGGCTGTCTCGACATCTCAGCTGTGTCTACAGCGAGACACGCAGTACGCACACTGGAAAAAAAAACAACGTACAGTCAGTCGGTTAGTTGTCTACATCCACGACGTTCCACTTCCAAGATTGCTCTCGTTCGGCCAGAAATACGGCCGGATGTCACTCTTTTAGGATGTCCCATTGCCTTCCGCTTTCTTTGTGTTGTAAATTTAAACTCCAGGACTTAGCACCGCCCCAGAACGATTGTGATTGGTTTAAAGAAATGCCAATAAACCAGAGCACGTCTTTCTCTCATGTTGTGTGGACTAGCCAGACCTTCCCCAGCGCGCTGTGGGGGAAGGCAATGCAAGACTAGTCAGTTTTCATGAACTATGAATCAGAAGTCAGTGGCTGTAAGAATATTAATACTATGGGAACAAAGAGCCGGTTGACACAGAGCGGAGGAGCAGAGACTGAATACAAAATGTTAAGCTTTATCGGTCCACAACAAAGGACACACCAGTCAGAAACAAGAGAGACAAGCAGACCTATAATTTCAAACTATTGTGTACAGTCCAATGATGGCTGTCAGGAGGATGACTCATGCAGCAAACAGGCTAACGTTTTGTGATGAATGGGCTCAATAAATCCAAAACAAATTGTCCTGTGATGACGTACAGCAGTTCAGTTTCTCATTAAATGGCTCTTTTAATCAATGATGGTCTCATTAAGAACTCTTAATTTCATTCTGTCGACCGTTTCCCCCACATTCTCCAAGATCTGCCTTCAGACAAATGTATTCCGCCAGACTAACAAACTGCTTTTTCCCCTGGGCCATACGTTCACTGAACAAAAATATAACCTTGTGCAATAATGGCCATTTCTAACCCCAACCCATCCCCCATCCCCTGTCGTGACCAACCATGCTACCTCTGGACATTATTTCATTTGTGAACTTAATTTCTTTCTTATGATGAACCCTTCTGCAACCTATCTTACACATATGTGTAATGAGTGTGTTGTCTGGGAGAGATGGGAGGGTGCCAGTCAATTGGCTCTATCCCATAATATATGTGCTGTATATGTGGGTGGGTGGGTGAGTGTGTGTTTGTTACATATTTTATTTTTATTTTTTTGAAAAGCACTGATCTGGAGTGGCACCTTTAATTTCGTTGTGTTAATACACTGTATTCATGCAATGACAAATAAAGCTTGATTTGATTTGAATTATTCGCGATTATTCTGCCCGACTTCTGAGGACACAAACAGATCGTTTGTAGTCCTTGCATTGACATTATCACAGCGCCATTTTTCAAGTTTATTTTATTTATAATGTCTAATCGTGACAGATGTTATATCAGGACATTTTACAGATAGAGTAGGCCTAGACCACACTACAATTTATCAGGAAATGCAGGAATCATAATAATTTTAGCAGTGGATATAATAGAATGACATGAAGAATATAGCATATTGCTCTCTGTGTGTTGCCATTCTCAAAATCCCTTGAAACAACCACAACCACAATTTTAAGCTAGCGAGCTACACGCTGAAAATACCAAGTTTAGAAGAACATTTGGATGTTGCAACAAGACAGGTCTGCTCGGTTCTTTCAGTGAATGATTGTAAAGATTTATAAAGAATATGTTTAGGTAATTTCCTCTCTAACTGGGATGTTTTGGGACAGATTGGTGGGATTGCTGTGGACGAAGTACACACGGAGATACACTGGTAAGAGATAATGAGGTTTAACCATGTATCAGCTAATTTAAATATTTCACATTACTGTATTGTGTCAACAGTTAACTTCATTTAATATTGAATGTGGCGTTTTCTTTTGCAGGGTGCAAATGTTCCACTAAAACCAGTTCCTTCCTGAGACTATTTAGCAGAGCCACCGGGGCTGCGTCCGGAGCTCAGTGCCGCCCAAGACGATTGTGATTGGTTTAAAGAAATGCAAACAACCCAGAGTGTTTTTCCACCTCCTATCCCAGAATGCATCTGTGGTTTAGCCAGACCTTACTCCACAGCGCTGTGGAGATAGAGCTGGCAATGCAAGAATACCATCCATCCATCCATCTTCGTCCGCTTATCCGGTGTCGGGTCGCGGGGGGAGCAGCTCCAGCAGGGGACCCCAAACTTCCCTTTCCCGAGCAACATTAACCAGCTCCGACTGGGGGATCCCGAGGCGTTCCCAGGCCAGGTTGGAGATATAATCCCTCCACCTAGTCCTGGGTCTTCCCGAGGCCTCCTCCCAGCTGGGCGTGCCTGGAACACCTCCCTAGGGAGGCGCCCAGGGGCATCCTTACCAGATGCCCGAACCACCTCAACTGGCTCCTTTCGACGCAGCGAGCAGCGGCTCTCCCGAGCTCCTCACGGATGAGTGAGCTTCTCACCCTATCTCTAAGGGAGGCGCCAGCCACCCTCCTCTGAGGAAACCCATTTCAGCCGCTTGTACCCTGGATCTCGTTCTTTCGGTCATGACCCAGCCTTCATGACCATAGGTGAGGTAGGAACGAAAACTGACCGGTAGATCGAGAGCTTTGCCTTCTGGCTAAGCTCTCTTTTCGTCCTAACAGTGCGATAGATTGAATGCAATACCGCACCCGCTGCGCCCGATTCTCCGACCAATCTCCCGCTCCATTGTCCCCTCACTCGCGAACACAACCCCAAGGTACTTGAACTCCTTCACTTGGGGTAAGGACTCATTCCCTACCTGGAGAAGGCATTCCATCGGTTTCCTGCTGAGAACCATGGCCTCAGATTTAGAGGTGCTGATCCTCATCCCAACCGCTTCACACTCGGTTGCGAACCGATCCAGTGAGTGCTGAAGGTCGCAGGCCGATGATGCCATCAGGACCACATCATCTGCAAAGAGCAGCGATGAGATCCCCAGCCCACCAAACTGCAACCCCTCCCCACCCCGACTACGCCTCGATATCCTGTCCATAAATACTACAAACAGGATTGGTGACAAAGCGCAGCCCTGGCGGAGGCCAACCCTCACCTGAAACGAGTCCGACTTACTACCGAGAACCCGGACACAGCTCTCGCTTTGGTTGTACAGAGATTGGATGGCCCTGAGAAGAGACCCCTCACCCCATACTCCCGCAGCACCTCCCACAGTATCTCCCGGGGACCCGGTCATACGCCTTCTCCAAATCCACAAAACACATGTAGACCCGGTTGGGCATACTCCCAGGCTCCCTCCAGGATCCTTGCGAGTGAAGAGCTGGTCCGTTGTTCCACGACCAGGGCGGAATCCGCATTGTTCCTCCTCAACCCGAAGTTCGACTATTGGCGAACCCTCCTTTCCAGCACCTTGGAGTAGACTTTACCAGGGAGGCTGAGAAGTGTGATACCCCTATAATTGGCACACACCCTCTGGTCCCCCTTTTTAAAAGGGGGAACCACCACCCCAGTCTGCCACTCCTTTGGCACCGTCCCAGACTTCCACGCAATGTTGAAAAGGCGTGTCAACCAGGACAGCCCCTCCACACCCAGAGCCTTGAGCATTTCTGGACGGATCTCATCAATCCCGGGGCTTTGCCACTGTGGAGTTGTTTGACTACATCAGTGACTTCCGCCTGGGAAATCGGCGACAATCCCCATTATCCTCCAGCTCTGCCTCTAACATAGAGGGCGTATTAGTCGGATTCAGGAGTTCCTCAAAGTGCTCCTTCCACCGCCCTATTACCTCCTCAGTTGAGGTCAACAGTGTCCCATCCTTACTGTACACAGCTTGGATGGTTCCCCGCTTCCCCCTCCTGAGGTGGCGAACAGTTTTCCAGAAGCACTTTGGTGCCGACCGAAAGTCCTTCTCCATGTCTTCTCCAAACTTCTCCCACACCCGCTGCTTTGCCTCTTTCACGGCAGAGGCTGCAGCCCTTCGGGCCCTTCGGTACCCTGCAACTGCCTCCGGAGTCCTCCGGGATAACATATCCCGAAAGACTCCTTCTTCAGTCGGACGGCTTCCCTGACCACCGTTGTCCACCACGGTGTTCGTGGGTTACCGCCCCTTGAGGCACCTAAGACCCTAAGACCACAGCTCCTCGCTGCAGCTTCAGCAATGGAAACTTTGAACATTGTCCACTCGGGTTCAATGCCCCCAGCCTCCACAGGGATGCACGAAAAGCTCCGCCGGAGGTGTGAGTTGAAAGTCTGTTGGACAGGGCCTCCTCCAGACGTTCCCAATTTACCCGCACTACACGCTTGGGCTTACCAGGTCTGTCCAGAGTCTTCCCCACCCTCTGACCCAACTCACCACCAGATGGTGATCGGTTGACAGCTCTGCCCCTCTCTTCACCCGAAAGTCCAAAACATACGGCCTCAGATCAGATGAAACGATTATGAAATCGATCATTGACCTTCGGCCTAGGGTGCTCTGGTACCAGGTACACTTATGAGCATCCCTATGTTCGAACATGGTGTTCGTTATAGACAATCCATGACTAGCACAGAAGTCCAACAACAAACAACCACTCTGGTTTAGATCAGGGAGGCCGTTCCTCCCAATCACGCCTCTCAGGTGTCTCCATCATTGCCCACGTGTGCGTTGAAGTCCCCCAGCAGAACAATGGAGTCCCCCACTGGAGCCCCATGCAGGACTCCAGTCAAGGTCTCCAAGAAGGCCGAATACTCCGAACTCCTGTTTGGTGCATATGCACAAACAACAGTCAGAGTTTTCCCCCACAACCCGCAGGCGTGGGGAGGCGACCCTCTCGTCCACGGGGTAAACTCCAACACAGCGGCGCTCAGCCGGGGCTTGTGAGTACCCCCACACCCGCCCGGCGCCTCACACCCTGGGCAACTCCGGAGAAGAAAAGAGTCCAACCCCTATCCAGGAGTATGGTTCCAGAACCAAGACTGTGCGTAGAGGTAAGCCCCACCAGATCTAACCGGTGGCGCTCCACCTCCCGCACCAGTTCCGGCTCCTTCCCCACAGAGAGGTGACGTTCCACGTCCCCAGAGCCAGCGTCTGCTGCCCGGGTCTGGTCCGTCGAGGCCCCTGACCTTCACTGCCACCCATGTGGCATCGCACCCTACCCCAACGGTTCCTCCCACAGGTGGTGGGCCCATGGGATGGAGAGGGAGTTGCCACGTAGCTTGTTCGGGCTGTGCCCGGCCGGGCTCCGTGGCAAACCCGGCCACCAGGCGCTCGCCGACGAGCCCACCGTCTGGGCCTGGCTCCAGACGGGGGCCCCGGGCTTCCTCCGGGCAGGGTCACTCCATCTCTGCTTAGCTTTTTCATTGGGGTTTTTTGCAAGAATACAGTAAAGATAAACAGAACTTTGACTAATAATAATCGTAAAAGCAGGGAGTGTCGATCAGGACCAAGGCAGCAGCTGCAACCACCATCCAGATGCCACCAAAACCAGGTTACCAGGTACCATGTCCTCAACGGTCGCCGAGTCAGTCTGTGAATAAATCACTCTGTAGCCTCAGGTTCGTAATTCAGCTGTAAACAACCTTGTCGTTCCTTGAATTTGTCTGACAATTTCGCCGCCGGCCCTTACCGACAGAAGTTCCAGAATTTCGTTCCAGTTAGACGTTTTCTTGCCGTCTTCGTGTAAATCACCCTTCTTCTTCAACCTTGGATGTTTTTATGTTTTTTTTTTCCGGTTTGCAGCATTATAGAAATGTCAAATTCCCCATGTCCCTCTGTAAAGTTCAAAATGTGGTGCAATCATGAGGTCTTTCAACTTTCCCTGAGTTGGTAAAATTTCATTTATTAACTGATTTAATTGAACTCTAGATTGAAAACTATTTTTTAACTTTAAATGAGTTCCACTTCAATCAGAACATGTGTGCACTCTGAACAATACTTTGTTCTTTCCACAGTTTGCATTTATAATTCTGGATGAAGTGACTCATTCATACCAGAGTCCTCACTGCCAACGATAGCACTTTGTGAGTCATTTGCTGAGCTTGAAAAAGCGTAACAGCGCTGATAACGTGCCGTGTGTGTTCATGGGGACCAGAGGGCACATTTAAAAACATAAGAACAACATGACAAAGTGATTGAAGTGTAAAAACAACCCACTTAAAACGTAGGAGGAAGCCCGTCAGTGTAACGTGCTTCTGAACTCAGTATTCATAAGATCACCAGTAAACAGTCTCTGCCTCTTCCTTAAATCATAATTTCCTCTCAGGCTTTTTCTCACAAATCCTTCACACTCTGTTTCCTCCAGTATAATGATGAAGGTCACGTTTTATGAGTCTGAATGTTCTCTGCGTGTTTGCCTGAAGCATAAAAGTCCCTGTAGTATATTTAGTAAAATGTATATGTTGCTGTGCGTCTCGGTTAGACCTCTGATTCTAAACATGATCGAACCAAGAGCTTAGTTTAATTGCTGTTCAGCAGTCACATTAGAGAGACAAAGTCCCTCCCCTTTCAGTGGACCCAATGGGACCTTATTTCGGAAAATGTATGTAGGCCTACATTAGTCTATATACATGATATTCCACTTCCGGGATTGATTCTGGATATTCCACCGAGGTGGAGGAACGTCTGGCAATGCGAGACTAGGCCTATGGTATACGTGGAGAGACAAATCTTGTTTTTATCCCATTGGAATTGAGCCATTAATTATATGATGTTTGTCAATTTAAAAGATAATTGTGGAAGTTAAGAAATTCTCAGTTTATAAATAAAGACTAGCCTACTCACCCCAAAGTCTTTAAGTACCGCCTCTTCGGGGAAGCGTTTCCAGTGTGAGGAGGTAGAGCTGAGGCTGGTCTTTGGCGTTGGATTGTTTTCCGGCGGGCCAACAAACAATCCCTGGCACTCTCTCTGTAAATCGCTCCCTCTGTGGCGGTGTGATGACGGCGAGGCCTGCAGCTGCTGCTATTAACGAGACAAAAAGCTCCTCATTGTCTGTAACGTGAATAGTACATAATTCCCTCGCCACACTCAGAAAAGCATCTCTTTTGTGCTATTATTTACGTCTCTCTAACCCTAGACCTCCACATAATATGATTGTGATATGATTGTAAATGAAAAGTAAGTAGTGCTTTTATCGAGGAACATAATGAAGAGTTTCTGGGGGTGATATAGCCCAACAGATGTTCTAACCGAACCAGCAGAATATGAAATATATATTCCTCCCTCAGCTGAAGGTGAAGCTGCAGATCTTAACTGCAGCAGATTGTTTTTAAAGGCAGGACAAATGTCATGAATCTCCTCCTCCACAGAGGTGGGAAAGGTCATCGACGAGAGCTAAGCTGGCTAGCTAGCGAGCAACAGGCGAGACAAGAGATGTAGCTCACTGAGCAGTTTTCACACCAAACCAAGTGGTGAAAGTTCTTGACTTGCAAAATTATCTTTTAAATTGGCAAACATCACAGGTGTAATTTATGACTCAATTCAAACGGGATCAACTAATTATTTGTCTGGGTTCGATTCCCACTGCGATACATCAACCAATGTGTCCCTGAGAAAGACACTTAACCCCTAGTTGCTCCAGAGGCGTGTGGCCTCCGACACATATGTAGCAATCGTAAGTCGCTTTGGATAAAAGCGTCAGCTAAATGACATGTAATGTAATGTAATGTAATGTAATGACTATTTAGCAGAGCCACGTCGCCACGTCTGGAGCTTAGCGCCACCCAAGACGACTGTGATTGGTTTAAAGTACTACAAACAACCCAGCATTTTTTTTTCCCCCTCCTATCCCAGAATGCATCTGAGGTATAGCCAGACCTTACTCCACAGCGCTGTGGAGATAGAGCGGGCAATGTGAGACTACAGTAAAGACAACAGAACTTCGACTAATGATAATAGTAGTAGCAGTGAGTGTCGAGCAGGACTATGGCAGCAGCTGCAACCACGATCCAGATGCCCTCGCCGTTGACTACCGTACATATTGTTTTCTGAAATAACGTCCCATAAGGTCCACTAGAAGGGGAGGGACTTAGTCTCTCCATATAAAGTGGGAAGAGTTCAAACATAGAAAGTCTAAGATAACAATAAGAATGAGGTGCATCCATGTTTTCATTAGTTAAAACATCGCAAAAAAAATTAATAATAATGCGCCTCCAGCTGACCACTTGTGTCAAGATTTTGTCACTGGCCTGTGTCACTTCCTTGGGTCAAAGAGACATTATTAGGTCCACACTCTCGCCAGTTAAGTTAGCAGTTGTGTAGGTACACAGGGGCGTCGGACTGGGGGGGAAAAAAGGGGACTGAGTACCCAGGGCCCTGATGTGAGGAGGGCCCAAAAAGATGCTAGAATGAATAGCTGTGGAGGCAGAGAGAGGCCCATAGAAAATGCCTTTCTACAGGGGCCCAGAATTTAGTGCTACGCCCCTGTCGCTACAGCTGTAGATATCGCTGTCAGCAAGAATACAACACAACACTTGGTCCAACTCGTCAAATGGGCGTATGAAGCATGAAGAGCTGGAAATGTGATCTGTGTGGAGCAACGAGGAGACCGTAATCTTCCTCACATTAACACATGAAACAAACAGCAACAAACAGAAATGTCATATTTAAATCCACTTTTCTTCTACACAAAAAGAAAAAAAAACATAAGCCAGTCTGCATTATGTTTCCCCCAAAACATTGGCTTTCCAAATAAGTAGTACTGTATGTAAAGATAATTTCTTGGCTGCCTTTTAGTGTTAAATCCAGTGAAGGCGAAAACCTCCCACAGATGTATAAAAACCTTGTGTGAGCATACACGACATTTCAGAATCCCTTTAGCAGACAGAAAGAAGCTGACCCTAAAGCGGGAGCAGCACATTTAGCATAGACACACTGTATTCCGGACACTTCCGACACAGTACACACAGTTAAAGGTGCTCTAAGCGATGTCACACGTTTTTTAGTCTACATTTTTTTTGTCACATACAGCAAACATCTCCTCACTATCTGCTAGCTGCCTGTTCCCTGAACACACTGTAAAAAACATCTCCTCACTATCTGATAGCTGCCTGTCCCCTGAACACACTGTAAAAAACATCTCACTATCTGCTAGCTGCCTGTCCCCTGAACACACTGTAAAAAAATATCTCCTCACTATCTACTAGCTGCCTGTCCCCTGAACACACTGTAAAAAACATCTCCTCACTATCTGCTAGCTGCCTGTCCCCTGAACACACTGTAAAAAACATCTCCTCACTATCTGCTAGCTGCCTGTCCACTGAACACACTGTAAAAAACATCTCCTCACTATCTGCTAGCTGCCTGTCCACTGAACACACTGTAAAAAAATATCTCCTCACTATCTACTAGCTGCCTGTCCCCTGAAAACACTGTAAAAAACATCTCCTCACTATCCGCTAGCTGCCTGTCCCCTGAACACACTGTAAAAAAAGCGTGCAGAAGCACGGAAGGGAGGGGCGAGCTAACCTCGTTTTGTTTGAAAATACTTCGAACATTTTTCCCAGTGAAAAAGTCATCATTCACGTCACTTCCTGTGGGAATCAGAATTGGGAAACTGGGGCTAGATTTTGCTAAGAGTTTCCCAGTTGGTGACGCGTTGTTGACAACTGGCGTACAGAAACATGGCCGACGATCGTTTTAATGCGTTGAAGGGTGAGAAATATTTCCCAAATATAGAAAATTCACGCATGCATGTAATATATTTTGCCAACGTCCACAATGTTCTGTTGATTTAGGTTGTAGTCGACCATTATTTTCAACAGAGTAACTTCAATTAGTTATAAAAGTTGTGAGCTATTGCCAGTAGCAAGTAAACCAATTCAAGTCAAGTAGGCGCTCGTATAAGAAAACAGCAGCGAATCTTTTGTTATTGTGGCCTCCATGTTTTCACACACCTAATGTTCTACGCTACGCCCAACACACACTTGGTGGCACTCGTGCAACAAGTTGTTATGCCAAACGCCAATATAACAGAAGAACACGCATAGACAGTGAAGCACATGAACGCTGCACGATTGAAACAACTTTTGAACGTACACACATTCCACAAAAACAAGTGTGTAAGGTCACAACATTTACATTAGCTGACGTAAAAGAAAATGTAGCCATATTAAAACGCAGATGGAAAAAGAAACGACTTTTCTGCTCCTGGATCAGTCAGATTAGACCTCTTCGATTGAAGTGTTCAGCCTTTTTGATGAGTGCAAACTGTTCAAATATTATTCAAAAAAATTAAAAAACAAGTTGGACTTATCGGATCTCTGAGCTGCAGATAAAAAGTTTGCAGCCGCTGACTTCTGCACCACTTGCAGAGTTCTTGGCAGACAAACAGAGAGCTGATGAAATAAAAAGTATGAATAACTTCTTGTTCACACGAAAAAAAGGGGCAGAACTTTTACTTCCATCAGCGAGTGCTATCTGTCCTCAGTGTGGATCAGTATCGACTCGCCGTGCTGCTCTCTGCCGTCCTCTCATCATCAGCTCTGGGCGAAGCGCCATCTGTCTCCCAGAATACCAAATGTTCGTAATAACTGTGGCATTTGCGTCAAGGACGACAGCAGAGCGGTGGCGGTGAGTCTTTAATGAGGAATCAGGAATCGATGAAGTGAGCGAGTGGACTGATGAGATCGGTTTTCTCTAAGGAGGGTCAGGTCTGAGTGAATGACGACAGGATGGTGAATTAACTGTGTGTGTGTGTGTGTGTGTGTGTCCGTCCGTGTGCGTAGCTTCTCTATGTATTCAACATGCAGCCTGCTGTCGGCCTCCAGTCTAAAACCATGACAGTAATGTCCTCTGGTTTAGATATGAGGACGGAAGACACTCCTGTGGGTCGTGTCCCGTGTGAAACTAAAAGTCAACTGTCATTTTAAAATGTACTGTGTTTTATGGACCTTAGTCTGGTGGGGTTTTTTTTGTAGTTTTTGTGACTTTTTCCAATATTTCTTACACTCCCCTACCCCCCAACGTTTTGTCGCCTTGTTCGACATCTTCAACGCTTATTTTTTGACCTCCCATATTTCTGACATTAAAAACAACTTGGAAAAGGGTCAAATTTGACCCCAGGACAACATGAGGGTTAACTAGTTCCGTTTCACAACATTTATTAAGTGTTTAAAACTGTGTCCGTTCCCTTAAATAGAACCGTCAATTTTTAGTAGTTGTATGTGACTAATTCTAAGCCTATCCCTGATGTTTTACTAACCCTAAGGACTTTTGTTGCCTAAATTCAACAAGTTCCGTTTCAACGCTTACTTTGTGTTACGTTGCTACGTTTTGGTTTAAAAAAGAATATCTATTACAGTCTGCTCCAGACAGTGAGTGCCATGGATAGAAGTAACAACCCAAGAAACGGGGGAAGACCTTTTGGCTGTCCACATGGCCGTCCAACCCCTCCCCCAATTTACCGCCAGCTGCAGAATCAGCTCAGTTCTGCTCACGAGTACACTGACGAACTGAACACGCAGAGTTTAAGAGCCAAATCTGAGTCTCCTGCTTCATCAGGACAAGATGACGCAAGGTACGAGGCAAAGAAACCTAAAGTCTCAGACCCAAACATCCAGACGGTCGAGTCCCAGAGGAAGGTGAGCCAGATGGAGGAATAAATCCGCCAGATGGACACTGAAATCCTGGATCTCAGCAGGAAGAACGAGACTCTCTCTGAGACGTTCCAACTCCAACAGAGTAATAAAACCTGTCCAGCAAAATGCACCGCTCTGGAGGACAGGTTCACAAAGGACCTGGTCGAGAAAGAAAACAGCTGGGAGACCAGATTTAACGCTTTGCAGACGATGCACAACTCTCTGCAAGAGAATCTCAAGACGGAGCAGGCCGAGAACAACAACTGGCAGAAGAAAGGAAAACAGATGGATGAGGAGAAGAAGGAACTGGAAGAAAAGTTCACAAAAGACCTGGCTGAGAAACAACGGAGCTGGGAGATTAGGGACAAACAGATGGAGGACAAGAAGAAGGAACTGGAAGACCTCTGTCTGAAAATGAATGAAAAGAGAAGAGGTTTGTTGTTACAAAATAAGGCCGGTTACAGAAAAAATGAAACACAAAAGAAAAGAAAAAGACAGGGAAGATGGAGAAAGCCAAGAAGAAAAAGAAAGAAGAAAAGGCAGATAAAGAAAAGAATGAGAAGGTTGAGAAGTGTATTTTTAGCTGGATGCACAGAAAGAAGTGTAATGAAGCTGAATGAAAAAAGGGCAAAGGAAGAATAACTTTATATTTTAGACGTGATGTCTATAATTTAAAGCTGTATCATTGCCTCAATCCTCTTCCTCCCTCCTTCACCTCTCCACCCTCCCTCCTTCCACACCTTCATCTACCTTACCCCTCCTTCTATCCACCCTTCCTTTTGACCCATTCTCATCTGGTTAACCTACACTAAGTCAAACGTGGAAAATGCCAAAGGTTCGTGTTGTTTTAGGTTGTTGAAACTGTTTCAAACAGACCATCAAGAGTTTCTACAGAGTACCCAAAGTAATTGTTCATAAGGGTGAAAAAATGTAAGAAATGATCTGGAAAACGACGAAAGATATACCGGAAACACGTCACTGTAAACTACCTATTCTGAATACTTGAAGGTAGACTCCAGATGGCTAAACCCTCAACACGACTCCACTTTTTTCAAACTGTAAATATGGTTTGGAAAATGTAAGACATTATAAGGTATTTGAATAAAATCTCAGTTTACAGTTAGAGGTGAAGTGGGACATACAGGAGTGTAGGACATCAGCTGTCATTTATGAGAGTTACTCCCAAACCTCCCACATGAACAGAGCTCCTTCTAGGAGAGGTGATGAAAGTTGAGTGTGACAGCAGTGCTGTCAGAAAGGCCACGGTGCAGCAACAGGCTCGACTTGCTGACACTTAAAATTATCCAGGACTGAAAGTAGTAAGTTTTTTTGGTTTCGGTTCAAATCAGACGTAAATTCACTTCCCGAAAGTGTCACAGAACGTGATGTAGCTCACTGTTAGGTAAAAAAATAAATAAATTACTATTTACTTTTAATTAAACAGGACATGAACCCCGGATCTCCTGGGTGAAATTCCTGTGTTTGTTTGACACATCCACCTGCCTCCTAGGACTGGCTCGGGACATGTTTAATCCCCAGATTTTGAATTCTGAAGACTCCCTTGTTCATCCCCTGACTCTTCAACCAGCAACAGATCGGACCCACACAGCCTGGAGAGGAGCTCTCATTAATCAGACACAATTAGTGAGCAAAGCTGTCCAGAGCCTCTCAGCAACAAAGGCCACAGCTGCTGTTACAGAGATTCACTCACAACAATATGAGGGGAAAAATGTCCAGACACAAAGGGAGAATTTTGCACCAACAAGACTAACTTTGAACAAAGAAGTACAGCTTGATAAGTTTAGGGTTGCAATACAAAGGGGGCTTTAGAGACTTTGCACTGAGAACAGACAACTCAGTAACTCATCCGTTCAGTCTGACTGATCAGTCTCCCCAAGGTCCAAAAAGTGCCTCAGAACACACAGAAGAGACGCCGACTTGAGCGTACGTTCTGCGCGTGCGCAACACGTAATATGTCTCCATAAGAGCAGGCGGCCGGAAAACCGGAAATGAGGGACCATCTCTGTAGACCTGGTAAACACAGAGCACGCTGTGGTTAGTCCTTGTTTCCATCAGAGAGAGGTGATAGTAGTCAAGAAGGATCGCTGTTGTCATTACTCGCTGAACGGAAGGAAATACGATGGCTAGTAATAAGAAGATACTGGTGTTGTCAGCTCCGGTTTTCTCGTGCACTGATTCGTGCTCCACCAATCAGATTCATTCAGTCCGACCGCCCACCGGCCAGCGAGAGCCGGCGGATTCAAGCGACTACGCAGGCGAAGTGTCGCTTACTGTCTGGAAAGACCTTAATGCTTAAAATGTAAACGAACAATTTTAATTGACAACTTTCCAACATCCAAGGGTGGTTAAATCGGCATAGAAAATTAAAAATGTGGGCGCTTGGGTAGCTCACTTGGTAGAGCACAAGCCCATACATAGAGGTTTACTCCTCTACGCAGCGGCCGCTGGTTCGACTCCGACCTGCGGCCCTTTGCTGCATGTCATTGCCCCCTCATTCTCTCCCATTTCATGTCTTCATCTGTCCTATGAAAATAAAGGCCTAAAAATGCCTACAAAACATTAAAGATGTATCTCAGGAAAGTAGGTAAATCAGTCTGCGTTAATCTGTTGTCCACAGCGGCTTTATACTGTGTGAAAAGTTTCTTTCTTCAGTTCATTCAGTAATCTGCGGGACACGTGTTGATGCATTTACATGCCACGCTATGCTACCGAACAGAGTTTGAGGTGAAGCTGAGATATCTTATTTCTGCAAAAAATGTCTCTAGCAGCAGAATGGGAACATTTCAGGGGCTACGCCTCGTGGGAGAGCTCGTCTCTTTGCTGTGTCACTGCTCTCCCGTCTTTCCTACTGTCGTCTCGAACGCAGACTCCGCTGCGCTCCTGACAGTTTGATGTTGGCGTACCTCGCATTTCGCTGCTTCAGGGTTTTCTCTTGCTGTTGGCACAGAGACGCTTCAACAAGTCCTTCACACACCAACACACCAGCATATTGTCTCCTGTCTTCTCTCCAGTCAACACGTCTTCAGGCCTAAACAACAGAATATTTACTATTATAAGAATATAGTAGTAGCATTTTGGAGGCTGGAGGCAAATATGTGGGACACACTGCACACTTTTCTTGCACGCCATTATTTATTTGTTGTTTATTGCACTCTGCTTTTAATAATCAACACATTCTCATGAACGGGTTTGAGCGATATTGTGCGAAAACGTATGCACAACAATTTGGATTATACCTTATGAAATTACAGTGATCTGTCACGTAACGAAGTTAAGTCACGTCACAGTTAAGTTAAGCGGTTGTTCCAGTTCTTCACACGCTAGTCTCGCTTTGCCAGACCCTCCTCCAAAACGCGCTGGAGGAGAGTCTAGCTACTCCACACAGGAAAACGTGCTCTGGTTTATTGGCATTTTTTTAAACCAATCACAATCATCTGGGGCGGGGCTAAGCTCCGGACGGTTTCTATTGCACTTCTTCGCATTTTGCTTCAAACAGTCAACACATTCTCATGAACAGGGTTCATACGATTATCGCATGCGCAACAATTCCTATGATATGTTACGGAATGACGGCGACCCATCAGGTAACGAAGTTTAGTCACATGACCGTTAAAGCTTACTGCGTACATTTTTGATATTAATGATGTCTGTTACATTCAAGCCGTTGCCAAATGAGGGGCGACAAAGTTAATTGAGACTATCAGCTCCACACAGCTCTCTCTGTATGTCGGGCGACCTTCGCACACAGAAACACATCTTCACTTCATATCTTCACACAGAAAGTGAAGATAATGACCTCTTCTGAAGAGTCCATCATGTTTTTTTAATCCTCCGTGTCCTCCTTGGCTACTAGCAACTGCGTGTAGGAGGGGTGTGCGATCACGGAAGGCTTGTATCATGTGGACGCGCCTACAGTCTTGTGTGTTGTACAGTGTCTTACTTAGAATTCCTCATGGGGGAGACAGAAAGTACGGAGCCAAAACTTTTGAGTCTCTCTTGCTGCTTCTTTTTCGTTATCACACACAAGACATGTAATTGTTACATTTTAACTTGATTAATAAACTAATGAGCAGTACCGAGCAACCAACCAATCATTCACGAATCACGCCAATCAACCAACAGACTGCTGTGCAATCAGGTCAAAACTTTCTCTATCGGCACTGGAGGATGAAGTCATGTCGTGCTGCATTCTGAGTATTTTAGGGACTTTTATTTATTATTTTTTTATGTGCAGGTCAAGCGTCAATTTCCAGGTCTGAGAAGTGAAGCCAACGCTGAAGCTCCTTAAAGCTGCATTCTATCTAACTTCCAGCAGGGGGCGACTCCACTGGCTCCAAAAAGAAGTCTGTTTCCATAGCAGTCTATGAGAAAACAAGCCGACTTCTCACTTGATTTATTACCTCAGTAAACATGTTCATAACGAGTTTATGGTCTCAATCCCTAGTTTATAGAATACTGGCCCAATGTTAAAGATTGTTGTTCCCATCAGTCACTCAGACACAAAAAACATATTTTTAGTCGCCTAAAAATGTCTTTAGGCGTTACGTAGCAAGTTCGCACAACAGAAGGACAGATAGCTGAACCCCATTCAAAACCCAAAACCTAGCCTCCAGCTAATTTTAGAGGTATTGTGTACCGTATCCTGCTCTGAGTCATCCTGTCCTCGGCTAACTCGGAGTCTGAAGCTGCCTTTCGCTGCCTTTCGCTGTGTTGTATCACCTGATTGAAACAGGATTCAAAAGAACAGCA
This sequence comes from Perca flavescens, assembly GCF_004354835.1. Lineage (NCBI taxonomy): Eukaryota > Metazoa > Chordata > Actinopteri > Perciformes > Percidae > Perca > Perca flavescens. Next base: position 36,667,070 of record NC_041338.1, read on the forward strand.
GACGGGGAAAGAACAGGCTCCTTTCAAGTCATATTGTTCAAAACAAATCAGAGCTTTTGTTTATGGGCTATTGGAGCTTTGGTTCAGCATTGGTTTTATAAAGACATCACAGGCAACAAAAAAGACAGTTTCACAAGATGGGCCTTCAGCAGCGGGAACAATCATCCTCCAAGCTGCTGCAGGCCAACCATTGTCAGTGTGAGCTGAATTGAGGAGATAATGAGGTAAATGTTGGATTCTGGAGTCTCGGTACAGTTTGTGTTTGTGGCTTGTTTTGCTTCCTGTGGCTGTAAAGCAGCAGGAGCTCTCTTTATTTTTCAACAGCTGCAGCCAAGGCTTTTCTGTGGTCTCTGCGGTGGTCGATGTCCAGCCTCGTAAGTCTGCAGAAGATGAGGCGGAATCAGCAAAGACTCCACCGCAGGGTTTTCACGCTCGTGCCCTCTGGCAGGAGGTACAGAAGTGGGAAATTCAAGACATCCAGGCCAGTATCCTCGGGCCATAAGCCTCAACAACAACAAACTTAATCCATATTGGACATGGTGTTCTTTACTTATTTTCTTGTACATTTTTTTTTTATCCCTCGTGTTTCCCTTTAAACTTTACATTTCATTGTAGAAACATGTTTTTAATTGAGCACAAGACAATAAACGGTGAACATTCATTGCCTTCGCTTAAGCACCGCCGTCGGGCCAAAGTGGCCACTTGGTCTTGCTGCCCGCTTTAGCACCTGTAAAAATATTTCTATAATCTAGACTTGTTATTATCTTTATTAAAATAACCTTGAGCTCCGTACATTCATGCCTGAAGCTAGGGAAACTTAGTCTCACTTGTGAAGCCACAATTGTGTTGTAAGACTCAACTGCTGGACTTAGTAAACTTCGCTTAACTTGAATCTATCGTCTCAGATTGGTCTTTGAGTTCTGGTATCAAAAGTCTCATCAACAGACGCCCGGGAATCAAGGTGTAAGTAAGTAATTGGAGTCAGATCTTTTCTGGCCCTCGGGCGTTAGTTTATTCCCAGAATTCCCTTCACACCTCCGTCGGGCTGAAGTATCCACTCGCTCTTGCTGCCCTGAGGATATTTTACTTTTTCTAGCATCGTCCTCAGGACAAAATGTCTCCTCATTAAATATGAAAACTTTCCTGAGCACATTCATGCTGCCAAAGGAGATTAATCATTTAGATTTGTAGATGTGATGAGCCTCAAGGCCTCTGGATATTTCGCTGAAAATCATTTTAGAGGTTTATTTCAATATAGCATTTGCTTGGCTTTCTTCTGATGGTTTAACACATTCTCACACAATCTGCTGAACAGTGCTTAAAGGAGACCTATTATGCTTTCTAATATATGTTTCAATGTCATATTAAACCAAAGTTTCAAATAATGAGGTTTTTTTTTAACTCACGGCTCCAACCGACATCAATCGTGCTGAATTTCTTTATATGGTCATCTGCTCCAGTGTTTACATAAACCAGGGGTGTCAAACTCAGTTTCCCAGAGGGCCAGACTGGAAAATGAGAATCACATCAAGGGCCAGACACGTAGAGTTTATTGACATGCTTTAATTTAAGAGAAAAAATAAAATATTTTGACTATATTATTGCATGACATTTTGGGCCTCATAAAGCCCCAAAAAGTTCCTCAGCCAGCAATAAATACATTGAAAAAAGCGCCAAAAAAAGTTGGAAAAAGGCAGGAAAAAGCATCAAAATTGCCTGAAAAAGTGCCAAAAACATCAGAAAGTTCCAAAACATTGTAAAAAGAGCCAAAAACTTCAGAAAAAGTGGCAAAACATTGAATAAAGTGCAAATAATGTTAAAACAAAATGCCTAAAGCATTGAAAAAATGTGCATAAACCTCCGGAAAAGGCGTCAAAAATGTTGAAAACTAACTAGCAGCTGGAGTAAACACAGTTAAAATGCTGACAGCTAAACGATGTAGAAGTTTGTCTGTATTTCACTGGAGAGGACTCTAACAACAGTCTGTGTCATGGTTTGGCTTGCTGCCTCCCCAGTCTGTCTGTTTCCCTGCCTCCCTTGTTTTTGTTTTGTCATCTGTCTGTCCTGTGCTGAGTGGGTGTGGCACCCCTTGTTCTCTCTCCCTCCTCGTCAGGACACCTGTGGCTTCCTACTCACCTGAAGCAGATCCAGCAATCACCGCTCCTGTCGTAAACCCCGGCTTTCCAACCAGTCTCTGCCAGATCGTCCGTTGGCCCAATTGGTAACACTCGCTACAGTTATTGTAAAATACCCTTTGCCCATCCAGTGGTTGTTGTTGTCGTTTTAAAGGAATACACCACCGTTTGTTGAAATAGGGTTATTCACCGTCTCTTCTATATTTATATAGCCATATAGTCAGTTTTGTCTTAGTGCATGCATCGTCTTAGTCCAGAAGCACTGCTACTCGGGCACAGAGATATCGGCAGCCTGCAGAGCTCCATGCAAAGTCACCCTTTCTGCGTTACACTGTATCTATTTATCTATATATATATATATATATATATATATATATATATATATATATATATATATATTTTATCTTTTTTAAAGTATCGGTTTAGGCAAAAAACTCCAAACGATACCCAACCCTAATTTTTAGTGGACGGTAACTGACGCTGAACATCTGTCCAGTAGGGTTACATTGCAGCCCGGTTCTTAGCTGCCGGTTACAGCGATCCCTCTCAATACCAGACCAATTTCAAAGATTTTTGTTCACCTGAGTCACTTAGACATCAATGCATTGGAAAATAAGGTTAAGAGCAACAACAAAGTGGTTACCCTTTAAGGATCTTTAACTGTCACAGCAACTCCGTCAGTAACACCACCCGAGGAGTGGAGTTAGGCCTGAATGTAAATTGTGCAGAAGCCTTGCGTGAACAGAAACCAGAGTAAATCCCTCTCTGGGTGCCATGGTATCGCCAGAGCAGCTCAGCGAGATGATTTCCCTTCTGCACACGCTGGGTTGTTTTCAGCCATGCAGACCGAAATGTCGTCTCCTGAAGGACCGTGATAAACGCCGAGCTGCCACTCTTTGTCGACCGCAGTGCAGCAGAAACAGCTCCAAACACGAGGCTCCCATTCGCTCAAAAGCCTCAGTGTGTCTCTCTCTCTCTCTCTCTCTCTCTCTCTCTCTCTCTCTCTCTCTCTCTCTCTCTCTCTCTCTCTCTCTTCCCCCAACATATTTTATTCCATATGTCTTCATTTATACTTTTGTACTTTTTCATTTGTCTGTACTTTGATTGCTTTGGATGCCACAACTACACATTTTTACTGCTGTTTTCATCAACATAATGCCACCTGGTAAGCAGGGCCGGCTCTAGCCCTTCGGTTGCCCTAGGCGAGTTTTGTGCTCCCCGGTCTCCCATTGCCAGATCTCCACAGTGCTGTGTTAGCGATAGAATAGCAATGTATGTTCATCTTAGTTTCTAGCTTGCATGTAAGTTAGATGGCGCCCACATTTGGCCTAATCATAACTGGTCTGGCAACCTAAAAGGCCAGTGTTTTGTTTCCAGATTTGTGTGCATGGTGATTTACGATGTGGGGGATCTGGGGGTCCACCCCCTGAACATTTTTAGCATTAAACACAATTTCCTGCCTTCAGGTGAATTTTTATGCACCTATTTCTACCTTTTTCTGAATCAATTTATGCTGGAAATATCTTTATGTAAAGGGAAACATGGATTACAATCCAAATATAAAAACATAATGGAATATATTGAAGTAAGGCTCTCAGGCTTTCTGTATTGCTTTTCTGTGATTTCTGTGAGACCAGGCTGCACCAGTCAGCTACCTGGCAGCGTCTTAATGCGCACTTCAGCGCTGAAGTGACAGAACGCTGGGGAAATTAAATTAATTGAATTAAATTGAATTAAAATACATGGGAGTTTTCTTTCCCCAGCGGAAATATACTCCTGGCAGGGAAGGCTTTGAATCAATGAATAAATAAAAGTGAAAAGGTTAAAGACTTCTCTTGGCTCCGTGGTGGTGGTGGTGGTGGTGTTGTTCTTAGGGACTTAACATATTTTAAATTCTCCTCACATATTTTATTGATGAGCTTGGCTTTGACCTGCAGAAACAACACAGCAGGGATGGATGCTAATTGGCGAGGATCTGCATTTTACATTAACTCCCGTGTCTCAACACGATGTCAGAGCAGCTGAGCAGACGGAGCCGTCACTGTTTCACAGTCTGAGATCAGGCGGCTCTGATCCGTGGACCACCTACAGTCCGCCACGCGCTCCCTCCCTCCCTCCCTCACTCTCCAGATATCCCAGGCACGAGTTGATTTCAGGGTGCTAATGAAAGGTGTGTGTGTGTGACCACCAACCGTGCACACACCCGCCTCTTCTCCGGGTGATGCAAGAGTCGTGGTGTGATTTCATGAATGTGTGCTGATGGAGGAACGAGGGAGACTGTCGTCCCCCGGGGGAAAAAACCCACCTCCTATAAGTTCTTTGTTCAGGCAGCCATCTCAAACTTCTTCTCTGTACGACAACACAAAGTATCAATATCATGTTCCTTATCTGTCACACTAAGGACTGACGTGTGGGCGTGACAAAACAATGTTTTTTCAATTTGAGAGGGAATTCAGCACAGAAATGTGGTTTATATATTGCTGGTATTGGCAGAATCTCTGCGTCGTGTTTATTGCAAGACCATATGTCACTCACCATGGCGAAGTAGAAGATTTGTGTTGAGGGACATTTGACTTATCACAGCAGGAAATACACAGGGGGGAACTAATACCATTAACTGTGGCTGGATGTTGTGTTGTGAGCGCTGCTGAGCCTTCATTAACGATATTCGTTCCACTTGTGCTTTCCCTGCTGTGACGTGAGATGCCCTGCACTTGTAGCATGATTTTGTAAAGTATCTGTATGTACAGCATATTAACTGTTGGTGCATTGGCTTAGTGTGTATTTTTTAGCAATTTTCCCAGCAGACTGAAAGCAAAGTGTGCTAATAAAACACTGAAAATGAAAAAAAAATACAGAAAGATGTAAGCAGACACCTTTATCCCTTTAATTATCTGATCAATACTGAGCTTATAACTTCATTGTGGTGTTCTGAGAAATACTGTCTGCAAATCAGATGTCTTATGGGACTAAAACGTGTTAAACTGTAGTTTAGTGCAGGCATCTGTCAACCTAAAAATTAATCACGCAGAGAAACCTGGCACATTAAGTCCAACATTTTTGTAAAACAATACAACAATTGAGTCTAAAAGCAGTGAGGGTGATTTCTTTGCCTCTCTTCTAAACTTCTAAACTACTTAAGTAGTTTTGGTGCCTAAACCTAACCCAACTGTGACTCTTTCACAACGTTACAAACGTTTAAAACCGCAACGTTACGTTCTGTGGTTTAGATATAAGGACTGAAAACACTCCTGTAAACGGGAGGAATAAACGACCGCTTTATAAGAGTGCTGATCGGGCCGCATTTTTCTGTCCGAGCCCGGCCCGCCTCCGACAGAGCAGTAACCGAACCCAACCCGGGCCCGACAGGCATTAACATATTTATGTCGAGCCCGACACAGTGAAAATCTTTTTTTTTGGGGTTACCCAGCCTAGTAGTTGTGCCAATTTAGTAAAATTTAACTTGAACCCATTCAACTATGTTACACGTTCCTACGCTGGAGATTACCATCCTACTGTAGCGGAAGTTACACTCTGGTCATTCTCCGCATTCTTCCCTGGGGAGAACTTGCATAACCCGATAATTAACTTAACCGGGGTGAGACCATACCCCACTTCCTGCTGTGCGTGTAAACCCCTGGTACATCGTCGTACGGTTTGGAGGAGTTGTTGGGGCAGAATGGTCTTTCCTCGAGAACATCCAAGCAGCAGTGAGATGAGACATAGAGTAAAACTTCAAACTTCTTATTCAGTGAATACACTGTGCAGGACTCAGTTAAAAACTTTTCATGACTGTGGTTGCATCTGCAATCTGTTCTGCAGTAGCCTGCTGGGGAGCTGGGAGCACCGAGAGGGACAGGAAAATGTTAAACAGACTGGTGAAGAGGACTAGCTCTGTTCTGGGCTGCCCTCTGGACACCAGCCTGTTAGCCAGGCTGGCATCAATCATGGGCAACACCTCTTGACCCCCCCCCCCCCTACATGAGACTGTGAGTTCCCTGAGCAGCTCCTTCAGCAGCAGACTGTTGCACCCTCAGTGCTACCGCAGGTCCTTCATTCCAGCAGCACTCAGACTCTTTAATACAACATCATAAGGTAGCACTGCTAGCTGTTTCTGCAATATGAGCCATCACTGGACAATATTCTGCACTATGCTTTATTATTTATCACTCTTTGTTACCTCCAACTGTGCAATATGTCATCTCTATTCATCAGCACTTTACTCATCTGTATATCTGTGTTTATATACTGTCTGATTATAGAAGGATGTTTGTGTAAATATTGTTTGATGTCATTTATTACTATTATTATGACAACATTCTATTTTTTTCTATTTCTTATACTTTATGTATATTTTTTTTATGTCCACTTAATGTGTATTTGTGTTAGCTGCTGTAGCACAGGAATTTCCCCAGTGTGGGATTAACGAAGTCTATTTTATTTTATCTTCCCGGGGAGAACTGGCATAACCAGATCATTTACTTAACCGGGGCAAGACCACACCCCACTTCCTGCTGTGCATGTAAAAAAGTTGTTGGGGCAGAATGGTCTTTCCTCGAGAACATCCAAGCAGCAGTGAGATAAGACATAGAGTACAACTTCAAGCTATTTATTTAGTGAATACACTGTGCAGAATGTAAATGCTGCAAACGCTCGGAGGTGAACCAACAGCCTGTTTACATGCCACTGATGTTTCGCTTTCACCTCCGTCAGTGAGGGTGAACCCAGTTAAAGGCTGCTGCACCGCTGGGAGCAAACGCATCATTCAAGCAGAAAGAAAGCAATAAAACGCTGAATGTTGAACGCACCCTGATGTGACCCCCCCACTGCTTCATTAGTCCCGAGAGCCTGACAGGTGTGTGATTGCACAGATCTGAATTGATGCTATGATTCAGGAAGTTAAAAACGACATACGACCAATAGGAAGGGGGCCACATTGTGGTAGTTTTGTGCTGCACTCGTGGTTATGATAATAATTCCTCCAAACCGTACCATTTTCCGTTCTGATATCTAAACAAGAGACGGTAACAGGCACGGTTTTAAATACGTTGTTAACGTTGAAAAATGGTCCCAGCTAAGTTAGGTTTAGGCACAAAAACTACTAAAAACATGAGCTGTATGTTACAAATTTCTCATAAGTTTCTTTTGTGCAGTTGAAATGAAATCCAAACTATTTCATAAAGACACAAAGTGCTTAAAACTTAGCTATTACTCCTGTAGGATATATTTTTTATGAGAATAAAGTAAGAGGCTTTTTTCAGTTCATGAGCTGACCTTGTCATCTCTGCTTCTCTGGGTTATGAGAGGCCATCTGTTTTTTTTAAAGTTATAAGAGATTATAAAGGGAGTATGGGATATTGGCACCCGGGGAATGATTGGGAACTGAGAAAGGTCTCGTCTGACCGGAGGAGGCAGAGACGACAATGGAGCAGTGTTTGGCAAGCGCGAGAAGTGTAGCTCAGGTTATGAAAATGGCCTCGGCTCTCACGCAACTCCCCAGGTCTGCAGAAGATTCAGAACACACAGGTGTTCAGTAATATGAACATCGTAAAACATTTTGTAACCAAAGGGTACTTTTGGTAAATGGAACGCAACGTAGCAAATCCCAACAATAACAGCTTGTCTCTTTTGACCTGGGAGTGGGAGAAGCCAAGGTAACATTTTCATACAGTGTGTTACATATTGTCAGGAGCCGACTGAAGCCAAGAAGATCTGGACTGTATCCAAACTCATGGGAGCACCACCAGAAGATGGGACAGAAATGGATAAAAAGACTGAGCAGCATCAGACGCTGGATGGGACTCTGTCTGTTTTGCTAGGGAGAGATAGACTCTGTCTTGTAATATCTGATCCATGTACACGTAATTGTAATTGCAATATCATTTATCACTAAAGCTTGTTATAATTTTAACCGAACGAATCCTGAGTTTTATTCTCTGTGGTTTTTCCTCATCATTTTCTCTCACGAGCTGCAACGAGACACACCTGGACTCAATCATCCACAATCACCTTCTCCATATAAGCCCACTCATGTCTTCTCAAATAATCTCGTTCTGTTGCGATCCAGTGTTTGGTCCCTTTTTCACACTCTTTAGATCTTGTGATTTTTTTCCCCCCCCGGTACTTCTCCAGCCGCCTCGTCTGTTGCCGTGCCAGCCTGTCTCCTGCCGACGCCAACGTCTTGGACTTTGTCTTCAATGAACAGTTGAAGAACTCGCCCTAATCTAATCTAGTCTCCCCCTTGTGGGTCCGGAACGCACACAGAAAAACCTAGACAGACTGAAAGACTGATAAATTTCCTTTCATAATCTGGAAGGCCTTTGTAGATCACGTACAATCCTTGACGTGATGCTGAGCAGGGCAGATATCTCCGCAACTGCAACCCGACATACAAGACAAAACGGAGAGACAATGGCTGAATCTCATTGCTCTTATTTGATATGTACTCTTCTTCGTGAAGGCTTACTCAAAAGCTCTTATTCCTGCCCCAAGGAGCAAGAAAAGGAGGAGGGATATTTGAGGAGCTATGAGTGCTGATAGAGGCTGAATCTCATCACCCTTATTTGATAGCTCTTTGATTCGCCGTCTAAAAGCTCTTATTTCTGCCCCGAGGCCCGATCATCGAGGAGGGATCAATGAGGAGCTATAGGCCGTAGAACAACCCGGTCTCACTGCAGTTCGAAAATAACTACAGTCAAATATTTTCCGGAGTAAATCAGAGAGTGGTGGTTAACGAGCTGAAATCCCCAGCTTGTTTCATTGTTACAGCACAAACAGAAGCTAGGAGTTAGATGTTCAGATTCCACTTGGAGCAACTATAATAATGCTTGACGGAGCAGTCGGTGCTGTGTTAAAGCTTGGCCCCGAGCAGCACACACAGAGGTGCTCATTAGCGCTGCAGTACAGCTGCTGTGTGTCGAACCTCGGCTGCTCTCAGCTCTCATGTTCACAAAAGTGTGTTCATCCCAATTTCTGGCAATTTTAAGCTTTCATTTGACCAGATCTGATGCTTTCTGAGCAGTAAAAAAATGGAGCCATGTTATCAGATGTGAGCCACAAAGACATGCCGGCTCCTCAGGGTGGAGACATTCACATTACCGATGGTTTGATTCGGTGCATTTGTGACTTTTCCTCCCCCACTCCTCCCACCTTCAGACCCGTTTCTGTGTTCCGGGACCTCCTGATTTACACATACATGAGTATAAAATGTACCAAACTCACACAATAATGTAAAGAATATTCCCGTCTAGAATATGTTATATCATTGTTTTTTCTCACAAAACAATCTGGCACCCCCAGAAATTACAGAACCACTGTGCTACACCATAGATGTATTTTATTAATTGGATACCGGATCCCAAATTGGCGACTACTCAGTTCAACGGAGTTGCTTGCCTGGCACTAATACGGCTTTTTCCGGATTTCCTCCCGTGAATCAGTAGTGTCTCTCCCGCTGGCTCTGAGACTTTACCTCGTGGTGATGTCACAGGTTTTAAAATCGTGATTCTCGGCACTAGGGAACATTTTCAAATACAAAAAAGCCAATGGATTCAAAATAAAGAATAGAAAGAGTCATAATCGCCCCCGTTTGCAGTTGGAGGTGTCCTGGCAGCAGTTTTACAGGAGTCTCTTTTACAGTGGTGGTCTATGGGGAAAATCCTTTTTGGATGGCACGGGGATTTTTCGTTGCAATAACTGCGAGTGGCCACTGGAAAGAAAATTGGTTGCGATGCTTCACGCTTCCACGAAGTTACACCAAAATCAGGCCGGTAGTTTTTCTGCAATCGTGCAAACGGACAGACAATCCCAAACTGAAAATACTACCTCCTTGTGCTTGGCGGAGATAATTACAAACATTTTAGCTGTATCATCTTATTTCGGAATTGGAAAGTTGATCTTATGTGTCATGAAAATGAAACAAACGTCTCTCCGTGGCGGCCCGGCTGAGGCAGCGTTTGGCATGAAGAACATAAAGACAAGACACTGTAAGAAAACAGCTGACTTGAGAGAAAAATGCCTCGAGCACCAAAATGTGGTGATAACAACCCAGATTCGTTGGTGCGGAGAAATACTAAAAAACATGGCCCTTTTTCTGGATTTCCTTGTTTTCCTCCAGAGGGTCTCTGAATCTCCGGAGTCTTATTAAAGGCATTCATCTTATGATAGAGCTGCTGCTCTGTCCCTCTGGGCCTTTTGACTTTAATAACATAACTCTCTTCCAACTACACAAACATACTTTGCTGATTATTTAATCCTGACACACATCGTTCGATTGGCCATCTGGACTGCCGGGAGTTTTCCCCGGTGGACCGTTTAACAAATGTGCCGAAGCAAAAATACACATGAAAAAATCAAACAACAACAGTGCTGTGTGGTTGACTGGCCCCCTGCGATTGGGTGTTAATTCTGTCGGCCTTTGTCCCAGCCAATTACTTTTGGGTCCGGTCCTTTGTCATCTCTGTTTGGTAATATCTGGAGAAATCGTGGAGAGGAGCAAGGTGATGCTGAGAAGCTGAGAGAATCAATACACAGGATTCGCTCACTTAGTCTATAACAATGATAACAATGATATTGCAAGGAAATAACAGCTTATGCATGAGGATCAGGATTCCTTTAAGACCAAACTCTCTCGCCCTGACGCCAACAGTCCCTCTCCGGGGTCTGACTCCAAACCTCACGCTTCCCTCTCTCTTTATTCTTCTTTGCAGGATCCTTGATCCAGATCGTGCAAACACACGACTACACCTTTTGTTTTCTCCGTTTCTCTCGTCTGGAGAGAAAACCACTTCTCCATTATGTTTGTTACGGTGTTAGTTATTTCTGCACATGTTTTATCACTTGCAGGTCTTATGAAACAGAGAAACAAGGTCAACAGGGCTTAAGGCCTTTTACTAATATTCTACAAAATATACATTTCAAGAGCCAGCATATTTCCACATACAATGGGTAAATTAAGGGTTTATTTTAGAAAAAGACCGATTATCCGCCTTGGCTGATTATCGGTGCGTTTTTTTGGCAATTTGCAGATTATCTGTATCAGCGTTTTATTTGTCTGATAACCGATAAAGTTAATGAATTATAAAGTGTTCTACTTTGGCTCAAATACAGCTCTGTGTCTGTCCCTCTACTTCACTCACTACTGAGTCTGACTTAATGTGTGATTTTCATTTTGACTGTAAATGCATATCTGTTCCAAATATCGGTTTCATTAACTACTAATAATCGGTATCGGCCTTGAAAAACCAGTATCGGTCGATTCATACTCATAACATGATTGTATTATTGTCCACATGTAAATGGGTGAATTAAGGGTTTACATGGAGTCTGGTGGAGTTTGGTGATGGTGATTTCGGGGCAGCTCTATCTCTGTAGGGATCCATCCCATAATGTTGTCAGACACTTAGAATAATAATCTGAGTCTGTCAGAGGCAACAACAGAACTTTTAGTGAACACTGACTGACGATGCGCAATTGCCCGTAAACGTTACATTGCAGCTTGTTTCTTCTTAATACTGGACCCATTATAAAGTTAGTTGTTCCCATCAGTCAGACACAGAAACATGGGAACATAAGGTCCTGGTTGGAAGAAAAAAATTAAGTTACACTTTAATTACAGTGGTTCAGTTCAGAAAATTATTGTTGAGTGAAGTGACATCTTTCTGCTGCACAACTTAAGTTGTGTGTGTCTGTCTCTGTGTGTGTCTCTGCGTGTGTTTGTGCCTGTGTGTGCGTGTGTGTGTGTGTGTGTGTGTGTGTGTGTGTGTGTGTGTGCGTGTGTGTCAGCAGCAACAACAGAACTTTTAGTGGACTGTAGTTGACGGTGCGCAATTGCCCGTAAACGTTACATTGCAGCGTGTTTCTTCTTAATACCGGACCAATTTTAAAGATTGTTGTTCCCATCAGTCACTTAGATACATAAACATGGGAACATAAGGTCCAGGTTGGAAAAAAAATGATGTTACAATGTTACACTTTAATTACAGTGGTTCAGTTCAGAAAATTATTGTTGAGTGAAGTGACATCTTTCTGCTGCACAACAAGTTGTGTGTGTGTGTGTGTCTGTCTGTCTCTGTGTCTCTGTGGGTGTCTCTGCGTGCGTTCGTGCCTGTGTGTGCGTGTGTCTCTGTGCGTCCGTGTGTCTCTGTGTGTGTGTGCGTGTGTGCGTGCGTGCATGTGTGTGTGTAAGTGTCTGCACATGCGTGTGTGTGTGTGTGTGTGTGTGTGTGTGTGTCTGTCAGCGGCAACAACAGAACGTTTTAGTGGACTGTAGTTGACGATGTGTAGTTGCCTGTTAACAGTACATTGGAGCTTGTTTCTTCTCGTTAAATACTGGACCAATTTTAAAGATTGTTCCCATCAATCACTTCATCAGTCACAAAAACATGGGATGATATAGTACCCTTTAACAATCATAACAAACATAAAATCACGGCTCTGAAAATGCAATTTTGTTTAAAAGAAAAGATGACACAGACAGTAATAATATATATTATTTCACCTCAATTGTTGTTGCTTGTCATGTTGTCACAGAGGCAGCTTCTCCTCTTCTCTTCTCCTCAGAGGTTTATCTGTGGTTGATGTAGAAATATTTTATTTTAACAAAATGTGTGTATGTGCAAATTACGCGGAACTTGTTCAACCTTTAGGGGACGTGATACACGGTAAGGGACTGACTGCACACAATTTGATAACCTGGACTGTTGAGGCTGAGCAGGCCTTTGTAGATCTTAAAAAGGCCTTTCAAAGTCCTCCAACCTTAGGTTTGCCTAACCCAAATCTTCATTTCACTCAGACAGTGGATGAACGCGTAGGATGCATGACGTCTGTTCTCCTGCAGACGCATGGAGACAGGTTAAGACCAGTGGCCTATTTCTCTGCAAAACTCGATCCAGTTGCAGCAGGCCTTCCGATTTGTCTCAGGGCTGTAGCAGCTGCTGAAAGGGCCTTGGCGGCATCACGTGACATAGTAGGATATGCTCCACTCACACTGCTAGTCCCACATGCTGTCTCTTTGATCCTACTTGAACAAAAAGCTTCACATTTATCTGCAGCACGATACCTACGTTATCACACAGTACTTCTTGACAGGCCTAACGTAACAGTTAAACGTTGTGCTGTGCTTAACCCTGCTTCTCTTATGCCTACACCAGAGGAGGGAGAACCGCATGACTGTTTGGCAAAGCTGGCGCAAACATACACACCTCGCCCAGATCTTTCGGATACTCCCTTGGAGAATCCAGACCTCATTTTGTATGTAGATGGGTCAGCCTCGCGCTGCCCACAAACAGGACAGGGACAGGTAGGCTTTGCTGTAGTTTCTGACACTGAAACTATGATTGCTAAATCTCTCCCAAACCATTTGTCTGCACAGGCTGCTGAGCTCATTGCCCTCACGGAAGCATGTGAGTTGGCTGATGGCTCATCTGTTACCATCTTCACGGACTCAAGGTATGCTTTTGGAGTGGTGCACGACTTTGGTGCACTGTGGAAACACCGACAATTTCTGAAATCTGACGGTAAGCCCATTTTACATCATCATTTGATCAACGATCTTTTGACTGCTATTCTACTACCAACAAGGGTAGCTGTATGTAAATGTGCTGCACACACAGGGGCGCAAGATGCTGTCTCTAGGGGTAACAGTCGTGCTGATATAGCTGCCAAAGCAGCTTCACGCCTGCCCCTCACACTTGACACCTTAGCTCTCACTGCAGAGGATCACTTCTCCCTTCCAGAGTCTGTGATTGCTATGCAGACACATGCTACACCACAAGAAAGACAACAGTGGAAAACAGTAGGGTGCACCTTTAACACTGGCATCTGGCTAGGGCCAGATTCTAAACTATGTCCCCCAAAACACTTTTTCCCACATTTTGCTAAGTTGACATGGGTTAGACCCTATCTCAAAAGGGGGAATGGTGGTAGCTATCACGCAGACATGGTTTACAAAGGGGTTCACTACATTTGCAGAAAAAGTTTGTAAAGCTTGCATAATATGCGCGCAACACAACATTGGCAGAGGAGTGAATGTAACACGACAGGCAGCACACAAACCACCAACACGACCATTTGAACATCTGATGATGGATTTTGTTGAGCTAACACCATCAGAGGGGAAAAAACATTGCCTCGTTATGGTTGACATGTTCTCTAAATGGGTGGAGGTGTTCCCGGCCAAAAGACAGACAGCTTCAGTGGTGGCAAAGGCTCTAATGACTGAAATCATTCCCAGATGGGGAATACCTAGCCTTTTGTCTAGCGACAATGGAGCTCATTTTGTAAACTCAGCGATAACACAGATAAGCTTGTTTATCGGGATAAACATCAAGACGCATTGTGTTTATCATCCCCAGTCCGCAGGCTTAGTGGAACGCATTAACGGGACGTTAAAAGCAAAACTAGCTAAATGCTGTGCAGACACATGCCTCCCTTGGACAAAGGCGCTTCCTTTGGTCCTAATGTATATGTGAATGCGTACACAATCTCGTTCCAATCTCAGTCCATATGAGATTCTGTTTGCCAGGCCTCCTTATGTAAGGACAGAAATGCCAAAGGCAGCAATTCCCTCAACAGCTCTATGTGAACATGACATGTTGAAATACTGCACCCAACTTTCTTCTGCTCTTTCTGACATAAGAAAACAGGTTTCAGCAGGTCTGCCTAAACCAGCTGAGGGACCACTGCATAAGCTCCGACCTGGGGACTTTGTGGTGATCAAAAGCTTCAGGAGGAAGAACTGGCAGTCCAGACGCTGGGAAGGAGCCTTCCAGATCCTCCTGGTCACTCACACAGCAGTCAAGGTTGCAGAACGATCCACGTGGGTGCACGCAACACACTGCAAACAGGTTCCGGACCCAGGAGAGGTGCCAGGTTCGCTAACACCTGCAACAAGTGACAAGCAGGTTCCCTGCTGAGTCACCTACGAGGGAAGTTGATTCAGAAACCAACCTGACAGACAGCGTTCTGTGCTATCTCTGAAATCAATCGGGGAAAAACTGGAGTTTTTCTCATTGATTTGCAACACACTGAAAGGAGGAGAGAAAGTGTGACCAACATACTGGTATTGTACCTTTGACACAGCACATTCCTGAAAAACACTCATTCTGTTGAGCTCTGACAGCTCTGACACTCACAGCACATTCCTTGTTTTCCTTACACTGAGGAACTGTTGACATTCCTCTGTGACTCAGAGCAGAGTGCTCAGGCACACACACACACACACACACACACACACACACAGGAGCAGAGTGCTGTGATACGCACACATGATGGAGCAGCACAAGAAACTACTGAAGTGGTACCCTCCAAGGAGATTTGGGGGGTCCAAATTTGTACTGGGTTTAGTCTTCATTACTGCATTTGTGATCTTTGCATTCATAATGTTAGAAAAATATGATAATCCACTGACTGAAATAACCATTTTTTCCAACACCACTTCTCCCAATGACACAGACACACCCAGACACACTAGGAACACTAGTGAGGAGCATGGGAGGGGAAAGCGAGTGACGCGTTCCACAGTTTCTGCGTCTAGGAGTAGATGGCGTTCAGAGTACAACAGGTATCACAGAGCTAATGTTACTATCATGGTCAACACTACATCCACTCTTATGCTTCAGCCCTGTGACTATGTGTGGTGCGGGGAGAGAGGAGCATCAATAGGAGAGAGAGAGGTATATGTATGTTACATTGCAGTGATAATGGATTTAGGATACTACAGAGAAGGAGGACCCATATGTTCCTCATGGAAGCAGGCTGTTTGGGTTACGGGTAATGTAGGTTGGGGCTATGAAGTTCCTAACGACCACACAAACCTAACCAATAGATTGTCAATAAAGAAAGTAAAATATTCCTCAACAGGCATCTTGTTAACATTGACCAATGCTCAGTATTCCAACCAAGGTTACTTCGTTGTGTGTATTATGACCTTAGGGAGGCTTCCCTGCGGATCTTTCTACCTTGAAGTAATCTCACCTCACACATTTGACACAGAATCACCACATTTGACGCAGACTTTTGAAAGTTTATCTAACAGATGGGGATCTTCTGATGAGAATGATGCATTCTCCACTAAGGCATGGCTTGGCCTAGTTAAGAAGTTCACACGTGATGTAGGGTATAATGACTCTTGTTATGTTTGCTCACTATTTCCCCACTCTCAGAAGCAGGCTACCCCAGTAAAACCACACACATTGAATCTCACAGAAGTTGTCTGTGCTCTGACAGCACTCAAGGATGTTAGAGAGGAGGGGGGTCAGTTCTATTCGGCTGCTATTCAACCTTCACCTTGTGGAGGTTTTGCGAATCGCACTGTGCGTGCTCCGAATGGTACTATCTTCACAACTAAAAATGAAAAAGCATCTGATAGTATAGGACAGTTTCACCATAGCCTTATGAAGAATTTGACGCATGCCTTATGCATTGAATGACCTCGTCGCATGGGTTCTCAGTATTTGGGGGTAACCACGGGTTGTTAGCAGACTTTGAATTGTACGTGCGCAACAGGGAAATTAAACATTAGTGCATGCTTACACTCCACACCGGGGTATCTTAGTGCTTCAGTACTAATATCATCTTTGACTCACACCATGCGTTGGCCTGATGATTCTGGCGCAGGGTCTCTAGTGGATTATGTTTGGCTCTGTGGAGATCATTGGTATCAGATTTTGAAGATGTAGTATGATATATTTGACACCTGCCATTACAGTTATGACTTCCCTTGTGCATACAACTCACCACTATCCCATGTACGTGCCCACAAGAGAGAGGTTACCAGCCCAGGAACTAAATTTGCAGCAGGATTCTTTCCTTGGTATGGGACAGTGAAAAATGCACATAATATTGATCAGGTTCAGGAAAGTCTTGAGAACTTGACTGCTATGATGATTTCAGGGTTTGAAGAATTTCCTCCCGTTATGCGAGCTATGAGAAACATGCTAATGCAACATCAGATGGGATTGGACCTATTGCTAGCAGCACAGGGGGGCCTTTGTCACATCATAGGCACTCACTGCTGCACATTCATCCCAGACATTTCAGGAAACATCACTGACACCATTCACCACTTGAACCTACTTTTGACTAATCTCAAAGCACAGGACGTCCCAGAACACTATGCAGGATGGGACTGGTGGGCCTGGGTTTTTCAAGAGGGATGGAAAGCTTGGTTAGCTAGATTTGTTGCACCACTAATAACTTTGATGTTTGGTTTCCTGATCTGTGTATGCTGCATAATCCCACTAGTCAAGAAAATGATTTCCTCCATCTTCATGTTAAATATGATACAGTATCAGGCACTTCAGAATACTGAGTCCTCTGACTTGTTTCGTATGTCCAGATATGATGATGAGGTCCTGGACACCGTTTCTGATACTGTGTGAGACTGATTAAAAATACATTTTAATGATTTTTACTTAGACGTGAAAGCTTGCTACTATTAAAAAAGGGTTTTTTTGTACCTCTTTCAAAAACAGCATTTCAGCAATAGACAATTATATCCATAAGTTTGATTATGTGATTAATGATTTAATAAGGTTTGAATCTTTAAGGGTACAATTTATTTTTTGTGATTATTTTGTAATCAAAAGGGTGGACTGTGGTGGCAAATTTTATTTTAACCATTTGTTTAATGATATTGACCATTTGTTTAAAGATTCTTTTATACCTCCACATAATCCTGTTTCTTCCTGTAGACTTAAAGGCACCAGTGAGAGAGCTGGCCTTGTAGACTATGAGCAGTAGCAGAAGTTATTTTCGATAAAGAATTGCAGCTCCTCATCTGTTTATTTTTTGCAGATAGGGTGAAGAAGGCTATAACACTGTCTGAACCGTATCTCTTTCTGTCTCCAGAGATAAGCAGGTGTTTTGTCTAATATAGGAGACACAGGAGCAGAATGGAAGGTTGAGAGATGATCTGACTGTCTATGGTATTTTTCTTAAGAAAGTGACAGTATGCTAAAGATACTTGGAGAGGGATGGCTTAACGGAGTTTCTTCACTATATAATGTTTGGATATTTAGACTTTTAGTTAGTAATGCTCATTCATTTGTACTGCGTGTACCTGTGAATCTGTATTCTCATATTTTGCAAAATTTAATAAATGCTCAAAGACCAGATTTTGGTTTAATTCTCAAACAGTCTTTATTCGTTATCATTTTTATCATTGATATTTACTAAACTCTGCTGCTGCAAGAAATTTCCATCACACTTGTTGCAAAAGAGCTGTGTTAGTCATTGAGGAAGTGGTTAAAAGTACTCCGGGTGACCTCTGATGCACAGAACGTTAAGCTTAAGTCATACAAAGAGTTTAGGCTTTTATGGCATAGAGGTTCATTGTTTGAAGGTTGCGAGAATGGCAGAGGAAGTTGCATCATATGGAGACCCCAACCTTGGCATGTGTGTGTGTGAAGATACCAGTTTCTGTCCAGAAACAAGAGACACCCCCCTTATGAGGAATGGATAAAAGCTTGAGGGAGAGAACAGATCAGAGTTCATTTTCAGATGAGATCTTGGTGGACCAGCTCTGACTTAAATGTCTGATGCCTGGCATATTAAAGTTACTGTCATATTTTCTCCGTTTTTTTCTGAGTGGGTGGTGATGACGAAAGGGGGGATCTGTTCATGGTACAAGTTGTTTGTTTTGTATGTTGCTAAAAAATGAAAAATTTAAAATTGTTAATCACAAAAAAAGTATTGATGTCAACCACTTGCACACGTGGAACAGAAATTCTAGAGCCAGAGTTTTACGTGAAGGGTTTTGGCAGCCCACAGGTTGTTGTGTATCAGCTGTAGTTTGTCAAGCTCAATTGACAAGCATTTGTTTCAAACTGAATGCCGACAGGGTTAGCTGTAGTCAGGTCTGTCTGTGTTAACACCCATAATAAAAGGTTTTGCAGCTCCAGACAGTAAAGGTTGCTGACCCCTGGTCTGGACTCTAGAAATAAGATAAGCAAGGTTTGGGTTTGGCTTGCCGGCTGTTTAGCTATATCGTTTATAACTTTTCATAAAGTTGATGTACTCGTAAATGTCACTTTTTGCGAACCGACCAATCGCAGCCTGGATGGAGCAGGACATCAAAAAAAAAAAAAAAAAAAAAAAAAGAGGTTGGCGTGCTGCATTAAACTTTGGGAATGTTAATCTTGTTGTTATGCATGAATTTTGATTATACTACCATTACCACATTAGAGACTAAACACCAATCAGAGCATGTAATAAGATAAGATATGATATGATAAGATATATACTTATTGTCCCTGAAGGGAAATTTGCTTTGGGCTCTGTCCGTTCCGCGGCTTTACAGAAAAATACAGAAAATACGCATCTCTCAACACATACTCTCATGCAACACAAAACATGCTCTCATATACATTAGACAGGTAACTGTATAGTAAGCAGATTAACTCCTCCTTTAAGTGTCAGTATTTAATAGAACAACCCTGTCAGCTGCATTCTCCGCAATAAGTGTAAGCACAGCCTTTGCACAATGAGATATTGCACAACCCAAATAGCCTACGTATTGCACAAATGACACATTTCCACATAACCTTAAAAAACCAGTATCGGTCGATCCCTACTCATAACACGATTGTATTATTGTCCACATGTAAATGGGTGAATTAAGGGTTTATTTCAACCAAACCAGAGTGGTGATTGTTGGAACAGTGGAAAGATGAACCAAGACGGCTTTTGGTAGTTTTATTTAGTTTCTATCCACTTTGTATGTATGAAGTGTGTTTTACGATGATTAAAAGTCCTGATTATTTACATGGAGTCTGGTGGAGATATGCTGGCTCTATACACGCTAAAAGTCCTGATTATTTACATGGAATCTGGTGGAAATATGCTGGCTCTGTACACGCTAAAAGTCCTGATTATTTACATGGAGTCTGGTGGAGATATGCTGGCTCTATACACGCTAAAAGTCCTGATTATTTACATGGAGTCTGGTGGAGTTTGGTGATGGTGATTTTGGGGCTGTTTCATGTTAAACTAAAAGGATCTTACTCTTTAACTAAAAGGTCTATCTATGTAGGGATCCATCCCATAATGTTGTCAGACACTTAGAATAATAATCGGAGTCTGTCAGCGGCAGAAACAGAACTTTTAGTGGACGGTAGATTGAAGGTGTGAAATTGCCCATTAACGTTACATTGCAGCTTGTTTCTTCTTAATACTGGACCAATTATAAAGGTTGTTGTTCCCATCAGTCACTTAGACACTAAAACATGGGAACATAAAGTCCAGGTTGGAAAAAAAATGAAGTTACACTTTAACTACAGTGGTTCAGTTCAGAAAATTATTGTTGAGTGTAGTGACATCTTTCTGCTGCACAACTTAAGTTGTGTGTGTGTCTGTCTCTGTGTGTGTCTCTCTGCGTTCGTGCCTGTGTGTGTGTGTGTGTGTGTGTGTGTGTGTGTGTGTGTGTGTTTTTGTGTCTGTCAGCGGCAAAAACAGAAATCTTAGTGGATGGTAGTTGACAGAAAAGATTGTTCCCATCAGTCACTACATCAGTCACAAAAACATAGGATGATAGAGTACCCTTTAACAATCACAAGGGGAATCATAACAAACATAAATGCATGGCTCTGAAAATGCAATTTTGTTTAAAAAAAAAAGAAGAACAGACAGTAATAATATATATTATTTTCACTAATGGAGCCTCAATTGTTGCTTCTCATGTTGTGTTTCTCAGAGCTCCGTGGCTGTCCAGTGTCTCATCTCCTTCGCTGGGCAAGAGGGCTGAAGGTTAAACGTCCCTCTGAGGTATAAAACCCCCATCATTAATGCAGTCCTCGACGATGGGGGGCTGCGTCCCGCTGCCTGCAGCACTTAGCGCTGCAGCCACAAGTCTGACAGCTGGAGGTACACCAGAGGTCACTGATGTGCTTTTACTGTCCGAGGAGACGGAGGCAGCTTCTCTTCTTCTCTTCGCCTCAGAGGTTTATCTGTGGTTGATGTAGAAATATTTTATTTTAACAAAATGTGTGTATGTGCTCGTTGCAAAAGAGCTGTGTTAGTCATTGAGGAAGTGGTTAAAAGTACTCCGGGTGACATCTGATGCACATAAAGTTAAGCTTAAGTCATACAAATAGAGGTGCATTGTTTGAAGGTTGCCAGAACGGAAGAGGACGTTGGACCACACAAAGGCCCTGACCTTGGCATGTGTGTGTGTGAAGATACCAGTTTCTGTCCAGAAACAAGAGACCACCCCCCTTATGAGGAATGGATAAAAGCTTGAGGGAGAGAACAGACCAGAGTTCATTTTCAGACGAGATCTTGGTGGACCAGCTCTGACTTAAATGTCTGATGCCAGGCAAACATAGATGCTGTTTGTGAACCCACAGCTGTGTTGTAACTCATATGCTGGGCAAAGTAAACTTTGCTTAACTGAACTCTTTGTCTCAGATTGATCCTTGTGTTCTGGTAAACTAAGCCCAGGTGAAAAAGAATTCTATTAAAAATATACTTTAATAAAGTGTACTAAGTATATTTTCTAAATTTTGTACTATTTTCGTCAAATCCAAATGTAGTTAAGTGTATTCAATTATGTATTAACTTCAACTTAACATCTATTTGACTACACTTCAAGTGTAAATAGTATACTAAAATGGAACAACTTTTTTTTTAGTGCACTAAAATACACTAATGAAAATCAAGATTCATGAGCAATTAAGCACTTACAGTACAATTGCATTGTATTGCCATTGTTATTGAAATACACTTAAAAAGGCATTGCAGCGCAACTTATAGTTGTGTTTAAGTATATTTTGTGCATACTGCTATCATACTTACTATGTTAATTTAGTATGCCTCTGTGATATTTCAAGTGATCTACAAATGCACTTCATAACTATATTTAGTGCTTTTAAAGTGTCCCACTATGACAATAATAATGTGTTTGAAGTGAAGTTCAATTACAACCTAAACATCATAAACACGTACTTTCAGTGCAATGTTAGTATAGTGTTAGGTATAAAAAAAAAAGTTTGAAGTATATTTCATCTGTACTTTTATCCCCATTGTTATACTAAAGCATGAATGTTGCCATTACACTACAAGTGTATTATATTACAATTCAGTTCAAGTGCATTACATCAACAGATTATAAATTGCATTTCAGAAAAGGATCTTTATTATTGACACAAAAGTAAAACACAAAAGCAGATATTGGCTAAAGCAGGAACCTTGAACAGTTAAGGCAGCGTCAAGAGAAAAAAAAAAAAAGAATATGAGCGATATCGGACATACTTGGACATACGCCGCTGTGGACGATGTCTTGCAAGCGGTTTCAGGAAAGTGGCGCCAGTGTTTGTTTGTGTGTGCGCGCGCATGTGTGTGTGTCGGCCCACCCCCGCGAAGCTCCAACCTGCAGAGGAGCAGAAGAAAGTAGCTGCACCTTCACCAAAATGAAGGCTGAAAAACAGAACTATTATGGTAAAAATATTTACTCGCCATGTGGCAGATATAATTTATGTTATTATTTAAATGTAATATTTAGTTTTTAGTAATTGTTAACAGCAGTACAGAGTCTGCAGTCTATCGCACAAACACTCGAGTAATAATGCAAACATTTGACGGTCAGTACCAGTTGCCTGGGGGAACATACGTGCCACAAACGGCAATTCCACAACTGTACAACAGTGTGAAAGACGACATAGCCTACTAAAGGAGATCAAAGACATATTGTGGATATTTAAAATATCTTCCAGTTCTAGTGTTAAAAATTCCTTAGAAATAAAAGTTTATTGATCTTTGAAAAAGTGTACCTGCATTATTATGCCATTATCATTATATTAGATGAAAATGGTCTCAGGACGACAAGATTATGGTTTATCACAATAATTTCTGGGACAATTTATTGTCCAGCAAAACTTGTTATCGTGACAGGCCTACTCGCTTTATACTGGACCAATGTCGAAGATCGTTGTTCCCATCAGTAACAACAACAGAGGAACATAGGGTCCAAGTTGAAAAACCCGAAGTTACCCTTTAAATTGTGCACTCTGTTTTCAAAGTAGTTTTTTAAATGACAAACATTTTGAACCCTGTGTAAAAAAAATAAATAAAAAAAAACATTCCATCTGGTATAGCAGTACCAAAGATGCCTGTTGGTTTTTAATGAAGGAGTCTGTTTTCTAGAGAGAAAACTTTTGCTTGGTTTGCAAAAGGTTATTTCCATGCAGCCCGATGCAAATCCTGTCCAGTTAATTCAAATAAAAAAAACTAGTCCAAAGAGTACAGCCATACCAACGATGCCTTTAGGGACAACTACGCTGTTTGGTTGACGGCGCAGTCTCTCTGGCCCTTTCACTGGAAGAGCCTGTTTTTTAGAGCAAGTGCTTTGTTGGTAAGTTTCCCTCCATCAAGTTCCACGCAAATCTTTTGGATTGAAGGCGAGCAGGGTAGCTGAAGTTCAGGGCATAATGTACATTAGTCCAAACAGCATAGCAACAGGTAATGCTACATTATATATATTCTTGCATTATTATAGATCTTGCAACATCTTGATGCCTTCAAGGACAATACCAATGTCCCCTGGTTCATCACTTGAAGCATGTTCTTTAAGAACATTAATCCCAACACTGAATTTCTTCAATGGCCTCGTTGATGGCGTCTTCATCCATGCCCTATTAAAAAAAAAAAAAAAAAAAGGCAGGCAATAAGACCAATCAAGAAACAAATACACAAGTATTAAATCATAAGGGAGTAGTAAATAGGGCTAACGATTTTAGAATCGTTTTTTTCCAATATTGTGATTGCAATTTAATATGCAATCATTTTTTAAGCTCTTTGTCTTCTGTATTATTCAACAAAGACAAGTAATACATCCTTGTATAGTATGAACAACACAAGATTAGATAGATTAAACAAACAGTTATATCTTGGAGGCCAGGTCTGGATGTGATGATGAAATTAGGTGATTCATGAATTTATATGAATGACATCTTTTATTTAACTACTTCAATCACATTAGTATATTGAGCACTGACCAAGCTTGGTGTAAACGTTCATATGAAAGTCAGAAACAAATCACACAAACTAAAGTGCAGATTGCAAAAATATGTGGCTTTACCACACTTAGTAGTACTTAGATTATTTAATTATTATTAACTGTAATAAACATATATAAACATGTGGATTGCATTGTTTTTTTAAACACACTACACTTTGAAGTCAACTACTGGTGTACACTGTCATATGGGTACATATTTCTCTAAGAATATTACAACATGGTCACTAAAAAGGTACTAGCCTTTCTGTCAACTCCAAATCACGTAGGAAAGAGATTGACAGTAAAGACAAAGAAAGATACAAATATGAAGATAAGTTAAAACTGAGACAAAAAGATGAATATAGTAGGAGAAAGATGAAAAATAAGTTGACGTTGGGCCTTACAATTTGTATGCCGCTCTTGCCAATAAATTGTGGTATGTAAAATATTTTACATAACTTTTCCACAATTCTAAAATCTTAGTTTTTCAAAAAAAGAACCACTAAACAACCAGTTGGTGTTTTAATGTTTCTGATACTGTTAAAGTTTAAAATGGCGATATCTGTGAGAGTAGGTCCATTTTCATTTGTAAACAATTGAGAAACAAATAAATGTTTCCGTCTGTAACTTTCAATTATTTTAGGAAATATACAAAGAAAAAAGAAATATGACAGCACTTACCACCATAAAGCATTTGATTGTGTATGCTGTTCAAATAGGATCCTATGAAAGAAAACATTTAGAATCAGTGAGGTGAACCAAGCACATTGACTCAATAATTAAAAGACCACACAAAATAAAGCACACAACAAAGACACAAAGGTGGGCTAAAAATCCAGTTTGAGTCCGACCTTAAAAACGCTGCGTGAGAGAGATTTAGGAAAATGACATTCCCATACACTGTGCTAACGTTAGTTGCCCCGATACATTTTCATGTCAGCAGCACCCTCCCGCATATAACCGACACACACACACGCACACACACACACACACACACACACACACACACACACACACACACGCACAGTCTGTAACTACAGCTTTAGCTACAACACTCGTTCGTTCTTACCCGACGTTACATTGAACTTGTAAGCCTGTGGTCTTAGCTAGCTAACCTTAGCTATTAGCAAACCAACATATAACGTTATGCCCAAACAACTCAACGGACCTTTTTTTTGTTACATAAAGTAATATTACAACAGCATCAATGTAATCTAAATGTTGCGAACTAAACCCGACCACTTAACACTCATTCTTATGAGGCTGACTGGCTCCTCTTCACCGGCTGCCATTAACATTACGTTAGCTACATTGAAATACCGTTGTTAGGAGCAGGACCGTCAGGGGGAGAAACACAATTATTAATGCTAAACTAAGTAGTTACTAGTTAGTGATGGTATTACCTAACTTAGTTACAAGAAAACCGATATATTTATAGAATGCACAAACAAGTGAACGGACTTTTGTAACTGTTACATGCAGTACAAAAACATTATGAACATGAACAAAATCATTTTGATTGATGTTAACTTACTTTTTCGTGAAGAAGACAACACATGGCTGCTGTAGAATTAATCCTGCACGCAGCCAACACATACTCAACATTCTTCTTCACATTCTTCTTGTTTTGGCGATGTCCTTGTTGAAACAGTTATTATAGACAGTATATAAACGGTTGGTGTCAGTGCCCGGGAAGTGCCACCTACACTTCCTGGCGCCATTTGATTCAAATATACCATTTCTGGTAGTGACCAAACTTAATTCGATCATTTAAAATGTTCAATTCAATCCATTTCAATGAATGCAAAAGGAATCTATGCAAAAACAACTGAAGTCTACATGATTGAACCATGTTCTTGAAAGGAATATAAATGAATTCATTTTTGTAAATTCAAAGACCTGTTATTTCCCATTTTTTCAGTGTACTTTGATATGCTAATAAAGGTACACTTATATTTAGTGCACTTTGTTTACAATAGTGTACTAAGATTACACTATTGATGAAGTGAAATTAGTGTACACTTTCAAAAATTATACTAACTCTGTATTAAAAATGTACTTACTATAAGTACATTAGGTTACCACTATACATTTTTGTATTTTAACATATTTTTTTAAAGTACTCTGATATGCCACTAAAAATACACTTATTTTAGAGTGCACTGTATAAAGTGTACAGAAGTCACACTTCTAATGAAGTGAGATCATAGTACACTTTAAAAAAGTACACTAACAATTAATTTCCCAAAAAATATACTTCCCATAAGTACACTGAATTGGCACTCTAATTATGTCAAATTTAATACACTTAAAAAAAAATAAACTTCTATACAATTTAAAATACATTAACAACAAAGTACACTTTCAAAAAGTACATTTAAAAAATAATTTGATCACTGGTAAATTAGTATACTTACTTTTTGGACTCTGAAGTTGAACTTAATTACATCTATTTTGAAGTATACTTTTAAAAAGTACATATTAAATACTCTTTAAATAAAGCACAATAAGTAGAAGCATACTTGTTTTATACTTCATGTACTTCATTCATATTTCTAATACACTAAAGTATACTACTTTTTTACCTGGGAAGTCCGATGTAAGAAGGTGCGGGAATTAATAAATTGGAGTCAGATTTGACAGGCCTTAGGGCCTTATTTTAGACTTAATTCCCTCTTCATTGAGAATAAAGAGCGTGCACGTACGGGACCTGAGACATCAGACACAGTTAGTTAGTTAGTCTGTTATTGCAGATTTTTCTTACTGAACCAAATTATGCACGCCATTCATTTGTGATTGATCCAATAAAACCACAAGATTACAGTTACATTTTTTATTTGAGAGAAAGATTATGTTATTATCTTCTGGCTTCTTCTCTTCCAGCTGGATTTAGTGCCATCTGAGTGAACTTGTAGCTGCGCTCTTTTCTCAGAGATAATGTGAGAGTGTGTTTGGCTGTTAATCAGCACAATCTGTTCAGTCTTCTGCTCACGTGCGAAGAAACAAATTACAACCTGAGATGAACTCATGTTGCCTCGGGACATTCAGTGATCTTTAATCCTATTACCTCTTCATGCTCATACAGCGTGACACCGGCTGCAGTTTTATGGTTTTTATCACTTCATCACTTTATTACTTTTATCTTAAGTCTTCCCCTATAAAGACTTTTTTTTTCCTCGGAGTGAAATCACAGATTTGGCAGCGTCAGGTTCGACCCAGAAAGACGAGGACAAACTAATGAAATAAGCAAACGCAGTGAAGGCTTCATTAAAGCACAATTTGACCGTTAATTATGTGGGGCAGCGGCGGAGTAAACAGACTTAAGTGAGTGAGGCTGGAAAACAAAGACTCTAATCGTAATATCATCCAGTCTCGCATGCCAGACCTATCTCGATCGATGTAGAGTAAAAAAAACTCAACGGGTAAAATCAGGATTTTTTTGCGACGCCTATTAATATTGATTCTTTCCCTATAGTATGTGTCTATATTACTATTTGTCGAAGACTCATTGGTGCTAACTGGCAGGTTTTTAGAAGGTCGCAGACCTGCGCATTGCACGACCTGCGAGTTGCAAGTTTACACTCGTCCAGAATCTTTGGTCTGAGCTGGACTTTATACTGGACTATATCGACTACACCCTACACACAGTTATTAGAATAAAATATACTTTAATTGTCATTCTGCAGTAGAACCATACAACGAAATTGGCTTGTGCAACCTCTAAAACAATATCCATTTTCATATACACACTCACACAGCAAATAAAATAAGAAAATATAAAAACATTATCAAGCATCCAATATTGCCTAGAATCCCTATCTTAGAAAGTGCAACTGTACTGGCTGTGGGGGCATGATTGTTCAATTTTGTGATGGCCCATGATTGTTCATTTCTATGATGGCCCTGGGGATAAAACTGTTCTGCAGCCTGGAGGTGCGTTCTCTAAAAGCCCAATACCGCCTGCCAGATGGAAGCAGGGAGAAGAGATGGTTTGAGCGGTGTGTCTCATGCTGCAGAATATTGCACGCTCTTTGGAGGCAGCGGATCTTAAAGATGTCGTCCAGTGGGGGGGCAGGGGGAAAAATGATCAGTCTGATTCTGCCTCTCTCCGTCTGCGACTTTTCTTCCTCAGGTCATCTCAAAGGCTTCCTCTTCTTACTCGCATGCAGATGGTTTGGTGTCATTAATATCACATAATAATCATTATGATCATCAACGATCCAGCGTACATATTTTAATCCGTCCTGCAGCGTCGCTTTATGAATGTCAGTCGGACGGTCCCCGGCTTTGCTCCGGACTGAAATATCTCAACAGCTGTGGGACAGATGGAGATGAAATGAGGTACATTATTCAGGTTCCCCTCAGGATGATCTGTAATAGCTTCAGTGATCATCTGACTTTCCATCTTTAAAAAGTAATTTTATTTTAATTTTTTTAAACTTTTGCAAAAAATAGAAAAAACCTATATACAAGATGGGTATACAGCATCTGGCATTGTTACATGAAGTAATAAAAGAAAGACAGAGGCTATATGAGAATATACAGAATGCACCTGAACACACCTCCCTGTAAGACCAGCATGCCCAGAATGCACCTGAACACACCTCCCTTTAAGACCAGCACGCCCAGAATGCACCTGAACACACCTCCCTGTAAGACCAGCACACCCAGAATGCACCTGAACACACCTCCCTGTAAGACCAGCACGCCCAGAATGCACCTGAACACACCTCCCTGTAAGACCAGCACGCCCATGGGCCACAGATGGGTGCACGTGCATTTGCTATTTAAACGACGCAGGCGCTGGACAGGAAACTGACAGGTGCGTCAGTCTTAAACTAGCAAAGATACTTGGGTCGGGCTTTGCGCCATGCTCCGCCAGGTGCAAGATAGGGCCCAAAATGTGTTAGCCCCAACTTTATATTATTTGTACCACTTTTATTTTTATTTCCCTTTTCTTTGTTATTCTCCTGCTCTACAGGTATCTACATAGTAGTTTATATCCTCAAAGTTCCACTTCCAGGATTGCTCTGGTGCCACAGGATATTCTGCCGGATGCATGTCTTTTTGCCGATTTCCGCTTTCTTTGTTTTGGAATTTTATACTCCTCAGATCTCTGCAGGGTAAAGATAGCTAGCTAGAAATGTATTTTTACCATGCTAAAAATGACTATTTATTTGTCTGGTGTGTTAGTGAACGCAATTCCACGGATGTTTTTATGTTTTAAAAAAGGATCTTACTCTTTAACAGAAAGTTCAACCTCCTTAGAAATCCTTTCCATAATGTTGTAAATGTAAATACACGCTGAAACATGTTCCTTTTAACTTACATTGTAGCTTGTTTCGCACTGCTGACTGCAGAGATCTCACTGAATACTGGACCAACGTCAAAGATTGTTGTTCCCATCAGTTACTTAGACACAAAATCATAGGAACATAGGTAACAGGTTTAACTGTGAACCATGGCCACTCGTGGCATATTGCCTAATTAAAAACATAAAAATTGTCCTAAAAATCTCTTAATCTGCTCTCACCACTTTATATAAATCCATCCATCCATCCATCCATCCCCGTCCGCTTATCCGGGATCGGGTCGCGGGGGCAGCAGCTCCAGCAGGGGACCCCAAACTTCCCTTTCCTGAGCCACATTAACCAGCTCCGACTGGGGGATACCGAGGCGTTCCCAGGCCAGGTTGGAGATATAATCCATCCACCTAGTCCTGGGTCTTGCCCGAGGCCTCCTCCCAGCTGGACGTCCCTCCACCTAGTCCTGGGTCTTCCCCGAGGCCTCCTCCCAGCTGGACATGCCTCTACCTAGTCCTGGGTCTTCCCCAAGGCCTCCTCCCAGCTGGACATCCCTACACCTAGTCCTGGGTCTTCCCCAAGGCCTCCTCCCAGCTGGACGTGCCTCCACCTAGTCCTGGGTCTTGCCCGAGGCCTCCTCCCAGCTGGACGTCCCTCCACCTAGTCCTGGGTCTTCCCCGAGGCCTGTTCCCAGCTGGACGTGCCTCCACCTAGTCCTGGGTCTTCCCCGAGGCCTCCTCCCAGCTGGACATCCCTCCACCTAGTCCTGGGTCTTCTCCAAGGCCTCCTCTCAGCTGGACATGCCTCCACCGAGTCCTGGGTCTTCCCCGAGGCCTCCTCCCAGCTGGACGTCCCTACACCTAGTCCTGGGTCTTCCCCAAGGCCTCCTCCCAGCTGGACGTCCCTCCACCTAGTCCTGGGTCTTCTCCAAGGCCTCCTCCCAGCTGGACATGCCTCCACCGAGTCCTGGGTCTTCCCCGAGGCCTCCTCCCAGCTGGACGTCCCTACACCTAGTCCTGGGTCTTCCCCAAGGCCTCCTCCCAGCAGGACGTGCCTCCACCTAGTCCTGGGTCTTGCCCGAGGCCTCCTCCCAGCTGGACGTCCCTCCACCTAGTCCTGGGTCTTCCCCGAGGCCTCCTCCCAGCTGGACATGCCTCCACCTAGTCCTGGGTCTTCCCCGAGGCCTCCTCCCAGCTGGACATCCCTACACCTAGTCCTGGGTCTTCCCCAAGGGCTCCTCCCTAGGGAGGCATCCAGGGAGAATCCTTACCAGATGCCCAAACCACCTCAACTGGCTCCTTTCGACGCAAAGGAGCAGTGACGGATGACTGAGCTTCTCACCCTATCTCTAAGGAGACACCAGCCCCCCTCCTGAAGAAACCCATTTCAGCCACTTGTACCCTGTAGATAAATCTGTCTTTTTAAATAGTAAAATTTGACATGTCTTACCTCTCCCTGCTTTGTAATCTTGAAGATTACAGACTGCTTAAATGTTAAAGGACGTTTTATAACCCCAAAATATGAGGGTAGACCGGTGAGGATGAAGCAACATTTCCGACTTGTCTTTGGTGTGTTCAATGTGACATTCAGCCTTCACTTTTACAGCTTAAAGTTATTTATTCTGTTGCTCTCAATATGAAAGAGTTGACAAGTGTGGAGTTATGGGACTCTGTTCCCTCTGGGAGGAGGCTCTGTGTTTCTGTCTTTTTATTCCGGTAGGAATCAGGGACACAGGAAGCAATAATCTGCTGCTGCTGTTGTTTGAATATGAAGTTCTCAACAGAAACAAGCGTTTGCAGAGTTTCTGTCTTCAGTTCTGGGTCTTCATGACAGAATGTAAATGGCTTCAGACAGGATCCGTCACACTCTCATAACTCCACCAGCTAGAGCTCCCTGGGGGGAAGAAAGATCAGGACCTGTGGACGATGGTTTACCGGTGGGGGGGTGGGGAGAACCGACCTGCCACCCACACACACACACACACACACACACACACACACACACACACACACACACACACACACACACCAGGCACGGCGCCAGGATTCCAGTTTTGGATGGGCCAGACCAATTGTGGGTGGGCCTTAAATTAAAAACGTTATCAAATCCCTGTTTAACCTAATACAAATGACTGGCTAATATACTGTTATATTATATATATTACATGTGCTTCCATAATAAAGATTGTAATAGCTTGATGCTATTTATATGTTGTTGCATTGTAAAAAGTTTTGGTGCAAAGGACGGACCTATCCGCGATCGCTCTCCTTGGTTCTGCCCAAAAGAAGAGCTCTTTGGACTCTCCATTACCACCATACCTGGCTGTGCTATAGCGCATCTCTCCTAACCTAAGGCCTATAGACTGTAAAAGTGGTCAGGAATCTAATATTTCCCCAAAACATAGTTTAGTTCTGCTCGTATATCATTAGGCCGAATATTTCACAATTCTTTTCAACTGTTTTAAGTTTTCAACAATATACAGATCAACAACACCGCCCGACAGTTTCAATCAATACTCGGCCACAGAACGTCATCTGTCATGTAAAACAAGACTCAAGTTATTTCCTTACTTTAGTGTGATGATTCATGTTATAGACATGTTTAACAAAAATAAATAAATTGCATTAATAGCTCTAAAGCATTATTGACCATAACAAGAGATAACCATGAGGCTGTTGTCAGCTTGTTACTGACAACAGTAACAAACTGTTATAGAAATAGAACTGCGCCTGCAGCTTCTGTAGCGGGTTATGAATTGATTATTTTAATCCATATATCTCATATAACGACATAATACAATACAGGCAGAGTAGCCACATACCTTACTGTTATCCTCTGGGGGTCCTACACAATTAAACTCCCTAAAGAAGAAGAAGTGACCGGATAATTTAGCACTGGTTGAGTTGCGGGCTATATCCACAGGGGCTATATCATCCACTCGTGAGGCAGAGGCAAAGGCATTAGCACCGGCGCTGGCCGCGCTAGCCGCGTTAGCATCCTGCGGAGGCCGAGACAAAGATGTGCTCGGCGTTGTGGATCTCAGCTCTCCTTCATCTCCTGGTTGCAGCGATGACTCTGAGACCGTTCATGTCACGTTTAAGGTACCTAAACAACGACTGTTGCAACCTTGTCCTTTACTGGAAATGATTTTCACACTCTCAGATCACTGGGAGCTAGCCTAGCCTAGCCTAGCTTAGCATACCTACAAGCTACATCCGATCCGAACCTCACTGTCTGCTGAACTTGCGCAGAAACATAGAAATAGACATGACCCGTTTTTATAAATTGTTTTTGAAAACTAAACATTTAGACAATTTTAACAGAAATTATGAGATTATTTGCCGATTTTTAATAATTCTTCACCAAATTATAATATATTAATTAATTAATGTTTTTTGAGGAAATGTTTTGGGTGGGCCTGTTGAAAAGTGGGTGGGCCTAGGCCCGTCAGGCCCACCCTTAACATCGTGCCTGACACACACACACACACACACACACACACACACACACACACACACACACACACACACACACACACACAGGTTTGTAGGGGTTTTGTGGGGACCTGTCATTGACATAATGCATTCCCTAGCCCCTTACCCTAACCTTAACCATCACAACTAAATGCCTAACCTTAACCCTTACCCTAACCTTAACTATCACAACTAAATGCCTAACCTTAACCCTTACCCTCACCCTAACCTTAACCTAATTCTATCCCTAATCTTAAAACCAAGTCTTAACCCTCAAACAGCCCTTTAAAGTTGTGCGGTCCAGCATTTTGGCCCCACAGAGCTGTTGGGACCTCACAAGTATACTGGACTCCCGGTTTTTGGACCCCACAAATATAGTTAAACAAGCACAAACACACACACACACACACACACACACACCACCATCTTTGATGTCTCTTTGGCTACATTTCTATGATTTCAAGCATTCATCTGGGTCCAAATTGCAGACAGAAGGAACACGTCATGAAAGAAAAGAGGATAGAAAAAAGTTTGACCATCTGTGAAGTTCAGTCCTGAGCCACAGGCCGAGAGAGACGGTCCCCCGCCGCGGAGCCATCTCCTCTGACCAAACTACATTTCTCAGCTCTCCAGACGCTGACCGAGATGTAGCGATGCCTCCCCCGGGCTGAGAGAGATCAAACAAAACCAAACAGCTGCCCATTGATCCAGAGCTACAACTACACACAGGCAATAAATGGATTTGACAGATTTCATTTGTTCGAAAACAGCCAAACTAGTCTCGCATTGACAGACCTTCCCCCACAGCGCTGCGGAGGACACGGTCTGGCGAGTCCACACGGCATTCTGGGATGGGAGAATAACCTGCTCTGGTTTATTGGCATTACTTTAACCCTTGTCTTGTCTTCCCGTCGGCAACATTTTTTAAATTAAAATTTTTTTCAACATCTGGGTCGTCTTTTTCGACACTTTTGTCGCTTTCCCCAACGCTTTTGTCACTTTTTTCAAAGATTTTACTGAATTTGTTTGACATTTTTGTCACTTTTTTTTTTAAATGTTCTTTAATCTTTTTTTTTTCTTCTTTCAAATGCTATAAAATTAAATAAAACACCCAAATTCAATAAAAGTAGTGAACTGATTATTTACTTGTGAAGAGCGTTGTCTGAAACCCTCCACGTTATCTTTTTTGACAATTTGGTTGAAAGAAACCCAAATTTCTGATATAGAAACTTTGTGAAAATGGGTCAAATTTGACCCGAGGACAACAGGAGAGTTAAACCAATCACTATCGTCACTAAACTCCGGATGGAGCCACGGTGCCTCTGCTAAATATGTAAAATATATAAATATGAACATGTGTACGTTCAAAAGTCGTTTTAGTCGTGCAACATATAACTCAGATTGGACAGATAGTCTAGCTAGCTGTCTGGATTTACCCTGCAGAGATCTGAGGAGCAGGTAACCATAGTCCTCACAAATCCACCAGAGGTTAGGACAGGAGGAAGGGGACGGACATCCGGCGGACTTTCCGACGACAACTGAGCAATCCTGGAAGTGTAACGTCGTCGACATAGACTACAGCCAAACTAAACTGTGAGTGTGTTGTGGAAAAACCGGCAAAATAAGACAGAGAGTGCTTTATTAATCCCAGCGGGACATTTTTACAGCAGTTTGGAGCAAAAATACTTGGCAATAAGCTGATTCTGTACATACATACACTTGTAAAGAAGTCTTATTAGAGACTTGCTGAGAAGATATTTAATTGGGACATTTTGCATGGTCAGCCGTACGCAAATAAGTTTAAATGCTAATTCTAGTCAAACAGTTTGTCCATTTTTTTCTGAATGGGTTACTTTGTGATATTCAGGAGATGAGCAAAATGTTTCTTATGTATAGGGAGAGATAGTCTGTTGATATATGGTGTAAAACAAAATTACAAACTTATTGTCTAATAAAGAACAGCTACAATGTAGAACTTTATGTGAAATCTAATTTAAAGGTGGATACTTTTATATAGACCTTAGTGGTCCCCTAATACTGTATCTGAAGTCTATTTTATATAGATCTTAGTGGTCCCCTAATACTGTATCTGAAGTCTCTTTTATATAGATCTTAGTGGTCCCCTAATACTGTATCTGAAGTCTCTTTTATATAGACCTTAGTGGTCCCCCTAATACCATTTCTAGCCACTGGGGGACCATAGACAGGCTGGGGGAACCCATATTAATGTTAAAAAACCTCATGAAGTGAAATTTTCATGCCATGGGACCTTTAAAGCATTAGCCCGAGAGACCAGCAGGTTTAAAGTGGCTCCAGAGGACCGACTTATGTGAGCTATAGCTCAAATATGAGGTTGATTTTCTCTTTTATTGTCCTGTTTCCTGTTTATGACAAGGGATGTACTTTTAACGAAAATGACCTATTTATGGTAATTTCTTCTGGCTGGATGATTATAAATATTTGACTTGTGCTTTTGAGCCTTTTTTTGTAGCGGATTTTATTTGCCAAGCTTGGGAGAGAAGGCACGAGATAACGAGCTGTATAATTTTGCCTATGATTACGTGAAATGTAATGAAACGTTTGATCACTGCAACTGTATTTTGGTGTCTTATAAACCCCTTAGGGTTGGCCACATTAGAGAATAGGTGCCTTTGAGCCGGGGTACAGAGCACCGCGAGCTACCGGTGGTTTTGGCGGACATAAGTTTAAGCCACAAAATATAAGCATCATGCTGCGATGAAAGTTAAGTTTAGGCACCAAAACGACTAGTTAAGTTTAAGAAAAAGATAATGGTTTGGGTTAAAACACTTCCAAGGAACACGTTTCCTGCGTAAATGTCTTTAGTTTTCCCCAGGAAGCAAACTCCGATCCCTGGCTTAACAGTCCTGTGTTTTATGGCCCAAACTCCTCTCTACAGTAGCAGTCAATGATTAGAGATATTAAACTTTATTGTCATTGTGCAGAGTACAAGTACAAAGACAACAAAATGCAGTTTGCGTCCAACCACAAGTGCAAAAAAAGCAGAAAAGTGCAATGCGATATACAAAGTATAGACAGGTGGTGCATAGACAGGACAAGAAATAAAGTGCAGTGTATACAGTAATATACAGAAGGTGGTTTAGAGTAATATAACTTAAATATAAATATGAGCAGATATTGTGCATACAGAAAAATAAACATGGAATGTATACGGATGACAGTGCTTAACTTTTCATAGCTTTTTTTTGAACGAATGGCTCATGAGAACAGGCTGCCTGCAGACAGAGATGGAAAGCTGTGAGGGGATCAGAGCTGAGCATGCTGGGAAAAAGGCTGCTGTGGGCCATCTGGCTGCTGGACTCATTAACTGAGTGAAACTGCGTCGGGTGAGTAATTCACTTATTCACTTCCTGAGTTCAGGCTACTCTGTACCACCACCACCAATGTGTAGCACCCACAGGGGTGATGTACGGCAGCCTTGCGACAGTAGACGCTCAGTAGTGAGGGAGGGGAACATGTTAGTGGTGGGGGTGGGGGGGGCACAGTGCTTATCAAAACACATTGATTTGCTTTTTGTTTTGGGTAAAAAAACAGAAGCAAAACACACCAACACCAAAAAAAGGTAACAAGAACGTAAAAAAATGGACTAAAAGTTGGAAAAGGCATCAAAAACATCGGAAAAAGTGTCAAAAACGTTGGAACAAGTGACTAAAATGCTTGAAAAAAATTACAAAGAAAAACAAAAAACGGCTGAAATCTTGCCAATAGGGCACCAAATTGGATCAGGCCAGCTCTGGTTAAACTGTTTATTGCTGTTTATGGGACACATTTTGTGTGTGTGTGTGTGTGTGTGTGTGTGTATGTATGTGTGTGTGTGTGTGTGTGTGTGTGTGTGTGTGTATATGTATGTGTGTGTGTGTGCACAGTATATAGGCAAGTGCCTTGAAAGATTAGCGACAAAAACCTCGGAAAAGCGACAGCGTTGGGAAAAAAATTGGCAAAAAAGACGGAAAAAACGTTACACGATGACTAATGTAAAAATTTAAAAAAGACAAAACATGTTGATTTTCTTTTATTATTTTTTTTTAAAAAGGTTCAAATATATGAAATCAAAAGGCGGAAAAAAAAAGACAAAAATTCTGCCTAGGGCACCAAATTGGAAATGGCCAGCTCTGGTTAAACAGGTGTTCATGCGGCTGTTTAATGCGACACTGTGTGTGTGTGTGTGTGTGTGTGTGTGTGTGTGTGTGTGTGTGTGTGTGTGTGTGTGTCCCGCCCTGCTCTCTGTCGGTGCGTCGGTTCCTGTCCTCTGCTACTGTTTCTTCTCCAGGTGACGCGCAAAGCCAGCCAGCCATTCCCTCGCCGGGCGCGCGCCCCCTCCTCGGGCACCAGCACAACATAAAGTCAGCCGCGCACGCACGGGGGCTCAGCAGTGAACCTGTGACTGGCGGCGGAGAGAGAAGCTCCGGGCAAAGAAAAGGGAAAGTTTGTTTTTTTTTGGACAATGAGCTGCTGCGGGAGGGAGTGTGCGCACCTTTCCGCGCGGCAGGAGCGCGGGAGGTGATGCGCCCCGCGCTGCACGCTGGGTCACACAACACGGGATGGCGACGCCAGAGCTGTGGAGCTACAACTCCACGTCCGCGTGGAACCAGTCTGCGGCGGGGGGACAGGAGCGCTTCGGCAGCCTGGATGACATCGACCTGCCGGCGGACGGCTCCCCGGCGCTGCGCATCCTCATCTCCATCGTGTACTCGGTGGTGTGCGCCGCAGGGCTCGTGGGCAACCTGCTCGTCTTCTTCCTGATGAAAGCGCGCCGAGGGCGCAAGAAGCGCTCCAGCATTAACCTGTTCATCCTCAACCTGGCCGTCACGGACTTCCAGTTCGTGCTCACGCTGCCCTTCTGGGCCGTGGACACGGCTCTGGACTTCAGCTGGCCGTTCGGCAACGCCATGTGCAAGATCATCCTCTCCGTGACGGTGATGAACATGTACGCGAGCGTGTTCTTCCTCACGGCCATGAGCGTGACCCGATACTGGTCTGTGGCGTCGGCGCTGAAGGACCGGACCCGGCGGAGAGTGTGCCCGGTGCGGTGGGTGATCGCCGGGCTGTGGGTCTCCGCCACGGCCGCGTCTCTGCCCACCGCGGTGTTCTCCACGGTGAAGAGCGTGGCCGGGGAGCGGCTGTGCCTGCTCGGCTTCCCCGACGGCCAGTCGTGGCTCGCGCTCTACCACCTCCAGAAGATCCTCGTGGCGTTCGTGTTCCCCATGCTCATCGTGAGCGTGTGCTACCTGCTGCTGCTGCGGTTCGTGCGCCTGCGCAGCATGAACAACAACCAGGTGAAGCGCCGGTCCCGGGTCACGCGCTCCGTCACCATCGTGGTGCTGTCCTTCTTCGTGTGCTGGATGCCCAACCACGCCATCACCTTCTGGGGCGTGCTGGTCAAGTTCAACGTGGTGAACTGGGACCGGACGTACTACATGGTGCACACGTACATCCACCCGGTGACCGTGTGCCTCGCGCACACCAACAGCTGCCTGAACCCGGTGCTGTACTGCCTCATGCGCCGCGAGTTCCGCAAGAAGATGAAGGAGCTGTTCTGGCGGATTTCGTCGCCCACCGGGGCGAACAGCTGCCCGCTGCGGCCGTTCTCCGGCACCGTGAGAGCGGAGCCGGAGGTCATCCCGCTGAACACCGTGGAGACGGAGAACTGCAGGCTGTCCGTGTTAACGGACCAGGGCGACACGGACGCGCTGCAGAGGTAAAGCAGACTTTTTAAACTACAAAAAAAAGGACAAAAGGTGTGTAAAAAAAAAAAGAAGAGAACTCTTATTTTTGTTGTTGTTGTTGAAATATAAATATTTGAAATGATTCGCCTCAAACTCATCACGCTACAGAAGAGGATAAGAGCCATATGTGAACATTTTATTTTTAAATTTTTCTGACTTTAAAGTCCGAACCAGGGCTGCAAGATATGAGGAAAATATCTAATTATCGCGATTATTTTGACTGATGTTGCAATAGCGATATGATTCACAATAATGGAGGGAATGATCATTTTGTAAAGCAGACTTTAAACTACAAAAAAGGACAAAAGTAGGGGTAAAAAAAAATTCGCCTCAAACTCATCACGCTACGGAAGATGATGATTAGGGCCACGTGTGAACATTTTATTTGAGTTTTAAGTCCGAATTCTGAGAAAAAATGACTTTTTCCTTTTAATTTTTCTGACTTTAAAGTCAGAACTGGAGCTGCACGATATAAGGAAAATATATAATTATCTAAATTATTTTGACTGATGTTGCGATTTGCGATATGATTCACAATAATGGAGGGAATGGTCATTTTGTAAAGCAGACTTGGGGGAATTACTGGATTTGTTGGGTCTTTGTAAATTATAGAGTGTAGTCTAGACCTACTCTATATGTAAAGTGTCCTGAGATAACTCTTGTTATGATTTGATACTATAAATAAAATTGAATTGAAAAACTACAAAGGGGGGGACTCATTTGAAAGACTGATTGATATTTCAAACATTTTGCCTCAAAACTCATCATCTACGGAAGAAGATTAGGGCCACATGTTAAAATATCTTTTGAGTTATGAGAAAAAAAGTCAAAATTACTTAATTTATTAAAAAAATTCAGAAGTAGGGTGTATGTAAGTCAGAATTCAAAGTATGGGTGCATGCTATGAGGAAAATATCTAATTGCAAGGGTTAGGGTTATTGTGATGGAGATATATTTCACCATATTGAAGGGAATGATCATTTTTATTGAGAGATTTGTAGGCCGAGACATCTCTGCAGCACCACAGTACTTAATTCAGAATGATTGGACACGAATTGAGCCCCCATTTGATTTGGATATTGCACCATAGCAATATTGCAATGGCAGTGAAATTGCGATGAATTGTGCAGCCCTGCATGTTTTTTCCCCATGTGGCCCTAATCCTCTCCTGATCACTCGCTGACACTCTAATCTTTTCTCACCGTAAAGTTTCTCTTTATTGTGTCGCTGGAGTTTTTACCTCTTCTAAAAGGAACACTGCAGGATCATATTTGGCCTCATTCTTTTTCTGGGAGAGCGCTGTGCAGACTGTGCCAAATCCAACGGTGGTTAAAAAACAACAAAGAACCGGACAAATCATCGCTAAAAGTGGGCGTTTTTAGATGTGTTTTTTGGACTTTGCATCGCAGGGATTATATATGTTTCCATCACATTATTTAGTTTTTTTTAAATGTGTGACACTAAAGGAGAGAATAATGTGCGAGTAAATTGTGCATCGGTGCGTAAAAGCATCCAGCTGTGTTTCTGCTTCCCCCAGACTGTGCTGAGTCCCAGCGGGAGCTTACTGTACATCACCGATTATGCTGATGTTGTTTAAAGGTTTTCTGGGAAGCTGACTCTTTGGTCTTTTCTTTTCCTATAAAAGGAGTGCAGGCTCAGTGTCTCATCCAAACGCTGCTTCTTCGGTCTCTAAAGTGCTCTCTGTGTGTGCAGACTTTTATGAGGAATCACAGTCTGATCATCCAGCTGCTGCTGCTGCTGCTGCTGCCTCCAGGGACGGAGCGAAGTGGGGGAGTTTCTGGGGGCTCCAGACCAAAATGTTTTTCTAAACGCCTCTGAATCTTTGAGGGTTTTAAAGGTCCCACATCATGCTAATTTTTTAGCTTCATACTTGTAATTTGGATTTCTACTAAAACACATTTACATGCTTTAATGTTCAGAAAAACACATAATTTTTCTCATACCGTCCGTCTGAATATACCTATATGTACCCTCTGTCTGAAACGCTCCGTTTTAGCGCCTGTCTCTTTAAGGCTCCCTCTTGAAAAAGCCCAGTCTGCTCTGATTGGTCAGTGTTTCCCGGACTCCTGTAGCTGTGTTCTCTGAGTCTCTGCAGCGCCATTGCAGCCGGGAATGGGCTGTAATGGCGCTGTAGTGGGCGGTACTTTCTATATATATATATATATATATATATATATATATATATATATATATATATATATATATATATATATATTATTACATGACTTGCTGCTGCTAGCCTTGCAGGGCACATGGATGTTTCCCATTGATAAAATGAAATAAT
Source organism: Perca flavescens (assembly GCF_004354835.1). Lineage (NCBI taxonomy): Eukaryota > Metazoa > Chordata > Actinopteri > Perciformes > Percidae > Perca > Perca flavescens. Next base: position 36,708,042 of record NC_041338.1, read on the forward strand.
AGCATGTTCTTCAACTTTATTTTGTCAAGATTTTTGTGTTTGTACATTTGTTTGCACATATTAAAATATATATATTTTTATATTTCAATTCCCATTGAAAATTGATAATTATTTATTATAATTTTTTAAATTGCATTTATATATCTGCATTCATGTCAAAACCTCGAGACTTTCAAACATCAAAATGTCATTTATTAAATGTATTCGTGTCAAAACGACATATAAACATCTTTTCCTGTTCTATGTTGCCTGGAAACGCTTCCAATACACTGGCGTCGGTTCTATTTCTAGCATGTACGCGTTTTCGGCGCGGCTGAGACGTGAGTGTCACGCAGGCAGTGTGCAAGCTCTAACCTGTTACCATGGGAGCCCAAATAAAAACAGTGTGCAGGAGGCCTTAGGCTAACGTTACTACCACAGCTCGTAAGAAGGGATCAAATGCGTGCCAGACCGTGGCTTTTGCCAGTAATGTATTCGCTGTAAACAGCTGGCTATCGGGTAACGTTAGCTCGTAGCTGGAACAAGGTGGGCACACACACACCAGTCTGATGCCAAGCAAGGAGGAGGAGAAACTGTGGTGTTGGGTGAAAGACGGAGGACTATTTTATTTAGCGGAAGCAATACAATTGTTTTTAATCAATAAAATCCTTTTAATATCAATTATTTGTGTCATATTAGCCGTGTAATAATGTGGGATAATGTAGACAAAGGGCCTCACTCACCAATATCTTCCTAAGAGTTTTCTTAACTTTGTTCTTAATAAACATGACGTGTTCTTAAACAACAGAATTGTTCGCACCTGTGTTCTTAGGATTGATGAATCCCACGTCTTCCTAACTGAAAGCGCGTGCCAGTTGTTCCTAATTAGCATAAGAAAACGCCCCGCAAATTCCCTTATAAGGACATGACAATTAAGTGCCGTGTGCGAGAAAAGTTGGAGAATGTCCAAAAGACTCACAGACGGTGGTGGTCCAACGATCACTAAACGAGAAAAGAACTTCAGTAATTCTGAAATAGAAATTCTACTGCAACAGGTATATGCCAAACGAGTTATTTATTAGTGTTTCTCTCTGTTTCTGGACAACGTCGCTCAATTGAAGATGTAAAAGAAGAAATGGTTTGACTTAAAATCGGAGCACGCTTGTTAATGTCGTCAAGCAGCAATAGATATGCCATTTTGATAGCATGCCCTATGTGCAGAAACAGGCCCATTTTGGCCCTATAAATAGCGCGATCAATCCCCAAGTAACGCAGGATTTAATCAGCTTATTTGCTGATGAAAATTGCAGTGTTAGTGTTTCTTTGCATATTATGATTTTTTTTTTTCTTCCAACAAATGATCAGAAATACATTAGAGTAAAATGCTATCATCATTGTAAACGACCGTGCGGTAACCAATTATTTGTGCGTAAGAGTGCTTTTGAGTGTTCGTAGATTTTGTTCTTAAGCTAAGACCAAATCCAAGATGAGAAGACATTAGTGAATGTCAGAATCTTCGTTAAAAAGTGCGTAAGTGGGGTTTAAGAAGACATTTCTTTGTAAGAACGGTTGGTGAATGAGGCCCATTTATCCCTTGTGACATCACAACCGTACAGAAGTCCTGCCGGCTCGTTTAAAAGGCCCAGTTTCTGAATACGGGCTACGTGCGTTTCTCTGTGGAGTGTTTTGATACTTTCACAGTATTTATATAGTACGTCGAGACATAGACATCTCACTTTATTTTTTATTTTTTTTTACAATATGGGACCTTTAAAATAACTGTTATTTACCCTCAGTCTGTCTGACCGGACCGGTATATCAACTTTTACATTTTTGACATTACTGCGGAAATATTGCCAATCATTCCGTGAACTCTACTAAAAAAACATGTTTCAAGATTAGTGAATGCTGTTTACGCCAAATTCCTACCCTGATGTACCTACATTATGTAAATTAAAAATAACAGTTTTTGTCTTTTGAAATTAATCTTCCTCAACATCTGTTGTGTTCTTGTTTCAGAAATGATCAAGACAGACATACAAAATAGGATGTTACAACTATTGATGTACAGAGTTTAAGGCATTTTTTCTCATCAAATATCTTGAGGGAAAGTACTTTAAATGGACCATGTCCCCAGACCCCCCATGTTTGAGCTGAGCCCCCCGAATGTTGAAAACGTCTGGCTCCGCTCATGGCTGCCTCGAACATCACTCTGTGGAATATTATTGACTGTTTGTTGTGGCTGCTGTGTAAAATGTTCAAACATAAGTAAGTGAATGTAAAAAAAAAAAAACTGCCAATGCAACCTTAAAAACAAATGTTTGGAGAATAAAAAATATTGAATTTGTGTTGAGATTAATTGTGTGTTGGTGCTGTTTTAATATCTCTAACAGGGCAGCGTTAGGGCTGGTTTCCTGATTTGATTCCGGTTCACGAGGTCCTGATTCAATAAAATTTTCGATTCGCTATCAATCACAGTTACAACACTGATGTAGCTTGGATATAACAGAGATTCTCATAGAACTTCTGCTGTAAATTATACAGGCAGGAAGCAACCCTCACATGTATTTTTATGTAATTTGTGTTGACATTAATTCAAGTGTCGTTGCGCTTTAACCCTTGTGTTGTCTTCCGGTTGACCACGTAACGTTTTGTTTTTCTAGGTCAAAATTTAAAATTCATACTAATTTTTAATGTTTTAGTTAACTTCGACACTTTTGTCGCTTTTTGTCACCTTTTCCGATGTTTTTGTCACCTTTTCCGATGTTTTTGTCACCTTTTCCGATGTTTTTGTAACATTTTCCGATGTTTTTGTCAACTTTTCCAATGTTTTTGTAACATTTTCCGATGTTTTTGTCGCTTTTTCAGATGTTTTTGTCACCTTTTCCAATGATTTTGTCACCTTTTCCAAGGTTTTTGTAACCTTTTCCGATGTTTTTGTCACCTTTTTCAACATTCATTCATTTTCAAATGCTATAAAATTTACTAAAACTGAACCATCCACGTTATTTTTTTTTGACAATTTGGTTAAAAGAAACTCAAAATTTCTGATATAGAGACTTTTTGAATATGGGTCAGATTTGACCAGAGGACAACAGGAGGTTTAACCCTTGTGTTGCGACAGCTGCATCGAGGCGTAAACCTCTATATATGGGCGCGCGCTCTACCAGGTGAGCACCCTCAACTTTTAGTTTTTTTGTCACTTTTTCCCAAATTTTTGTTGCTTTATTGGCAGTCCGAAATCTCCTTTAGTCGTTCCCGATATAGTTCACTATTTAACCCTCATATTGTCTTTCCGACGACCTGCAACTTTTTGTTTTTCTTCAAAATTTTAAATGAAAAACCTTTTATCAACGTTTTGGTCGTCTTTTTCTAAACTTTGTGGCTTTCCCCGATGTTTTTGTCATTTTGTTAAACGTTTGTTGACTTTTTCTGAGCCTTTTGAAGTTTTTTGGGGGTTTTTCCAAAATCTTTAAAGCTTTTTTTTTTTACATTTGTCACTTTTTTCAACATTTTTAAAGTTTTTTTGTTACTGTTTTGTCATTTTTTTTAAACATTTGTGATACTTTTTCTAACATTTGTCATTTTCTTTGACACTTATTTTACGTTTGTCACTTTGTTTTGACTTTTGTCATTTTGTCACTTTTTTGACGTTTCTCACTTTTTTCAACATTCTTTTATCAAGAGTTTTTTCTCCAAATGCTATAAAATTGACTAAAACACCCAAATTCAATGAAAGTAGTGAACTGATCATTTATTTTACTTGTGAAGAGTGTTGTAGAGAACCATCCACGTTATTTATTTTTTTTGGACAAATTTCTGATGTAGAAACTTTTTGAAAATGGGTCAAATCCCTTCGGACACCAGGAGAGTTAATAAACACTATATAGGGAACAGTGAGTGAACGAGGGAACAGTTTTGAACACAGCTCATAAATGGGAAGCGTTGAAATGATGCTGCCAGTGGGCACGGACCATATCGGGGCAGGCTGTGATGCCTTCAGGGTTCAGTCCGCGTGGATCAGATTTACTGTCAGGAACGTCAAGTGTTTACACGGCAACGGCCTCCAAGCGGCACGGTTTGTATCGCTGACTCGCCGTTCTTCAAAAGTGAATCCTAACAGGACGGACTGTTATTTGACAAGACGAAGATACATGTTTAAAATGTTTAGACACGCGCTTCCGTTGGCAGCCAAGCACTTGAAGGAGACTCTAAGGCAGAGGTGCCCAAATTCTTTCCTATGAAGTGTCAAAAATGTATCTGGATGGAAGGCCATGGGCAAAAAATAAATGTCGATGTTATGTGAAAATGTATATTTTATAGAAAATTAACGTTCTAAATCTAAAATAAAATTCCAAAATGATAACATTGCTCTTTAATCTGAGTATATCTCCCCTATTACAGACTTTGTGTTACATTCTTCAATGTCTCGTACAGTCATTTAGCACTTACAATATCAGTGGGAGACATGAAGCCTGTCTTTCAACATTCGGCTCCAGCTGACTCACTACATTTTCTTTTATTGGTGTGGTATTGGACGTGTGTAGTCACACCAGCGTTTTGAATTTGAGTCACTGCTTCTTTTACCCAATCAGGGTTCAGTCTGATAAGTTTCTCTTTAAGTTTGTGTCTAAAAACTAAATTAAATAACTTTGCATAACATTACATTTACGCGTTAAGTTTATGAACCCATGCTAAAGTTAACTATAAAGAGGAATAAAAAAACCCATCTTTTGGAAATTGATCTTAATGCCTTAATTACAAAAATGAGGAAAAATCCAACCTTTAAGGACACAAATTTTCTTTGTGAATGAATAATGTATCGTAAATAAATAAATGTTCTTCCTTAAAATACAGGGGACATAAGTAAGTAAGTACACCCCAATGTTGAATTCCCATAGAGGCAGGCAGATTTTTAGTTTTAATGGCCAGTTATTTCATGGATCCAGGAAACTACACATCCTGATAAAGTTCCCTTGGCCTTTGGAATTAAAATACCCCCCACATCATTACATACCCTTCACCATACCTAGAGATTGGCATGGTTTGATTTCAGTTAGCCTAACAGCTGGTTTGATTTGCATTGCGAGATGATCTTATGGAAAGTACCCCAGGCCAATCTCTGATAAATATTAAATTAACTTTTAACCCAAATGACTCGAGCCTTTAGATATGTTGAAGACAAAATAAAGAGTTCTTAAATGTTCTCACAGTAATGTGTGGTTTTCCAAACAAAATTATATTTTTTTCTACTTTATCTTTAGATAAATGCAGCTAAAATAGAGGGAAATGCTGCTGTGTTTGTTATCCGTTTTGGTTTGTCTGGGGATAGAAAATAGAAGCCAAGCGTGACAAAAGAGTTTCACACGAAGCTCGATGGTAGAAGTGCAAATTAATCGTCTGCTTTCCTCCAGATCTGCTGGAGTAAATGGAGATAAAATAGCTGTGTGGCTGTTTGACTCGAGGCTGAAAACGTCCGAGCAGATAAATTGACTTCTTCTAGTAGAATTGAACCTTTTATCAGATATAAGATAAGATAACTGGGGAAGTATTTGGGTTAATGAGTAGAAAGAAGTAGTTCACTTCTCCGTGAACCATCACCTTATCGTGGTGGAGAGGTTTGTGTGTCTCTGTGAACCTGAGGGCTGTGTTGTCTGGAGCTTTGTGCTCCTGGTAGGGTCTCCCAAGGCAAAGTGGTCTCAGGTGAGGGGCCAGACAAAGAATGGTTCAAAAACCCCAATGAAGAAGCAAGGTAGAGATGGAGTGACCCTGCCCGGAGGAAGCCCGGGCCCCGTCTGGAGCCAGGCCCAGACGGCGGGCTCGTCGGGCGCGCCTGGTGGCGGGTTTGCCACGGAGCCCGGCCGGGCACAGCCCGAACAAGCTACGTGGCTCCCATCTCTCCAGCCCATGGGCCCACCACCTGTGGGAGGAACCGTTGGGGTCGGGTGCGATGCCACATGGGTGGCAGTGAAGGTCAGGGGCCTCGGCGGACCAGACCCGGGCGGCAGACGCTGGCTCTGGGGGCGTGGAACGTCACCTCTCTGTGGGGGAAGGAGCCGGAACTGGTGCGGGAGGTGGGCGCTACCGGTTAGATCTGGTGGGGCTTACCTCTACGCACAGTCTCGGTTCTGGAACCATACTCCTGGATAGGGGTTGGACTCTTTTCTTCTCCGGAGTTGCCCAGGGTGTGAGGCGCCGGGCGGGTGTGGGGATACTCACAAGCCCCGGCTGAGCGCCCGCTGTGTTGGAGTTTACCCGGTGGACGAGAGGGTCGCCTCCCACGCCTGCGGGTTGTGGGGGGAAAACTCTGACTGTTGTTTGTGCATATGCACCAAACAGGAGTTCGGAGTATTCGGCCTTCTTGGAGACCTTGACTGGAGTCCTGCATGGGGCTCCAGTGGGGGACTCCATTGTTCTGCTGGGGGACTTCAACGCACACCGCGTGGGCAATGATGGAGACACCTGGAGGGCGTGATTGGGAGGAACGGCCTCCCTGATCTAAACCAGAGTGGTTGTTTGTTGTTGGACTTCTGTGCTAGTCATGGATTGTCTATAACGAACACCATGTTCGAACATAGGGATGCTCATAAGTGTACCTGGTACCAGAGCACCCTAGGCCGAAGGTCAATGATCGATTTCATAATCGTTTCATCTGATCTGAGGCCGTATGTTTTGGACACTCGGGTGAAGAGAGGGGCAGAGCTGTCAACCGATCACCATCTGGTGGTGAGTTGGGTCAGGGGGGGGGAAGACTCTGGACAGACCTGGTAAGCCCAAACGTGTAGTGCGGGTAAATTGGGAACGTCTGGAGGAGGCCCCTGTCCGACAGACTTTCAACTCACACCTCCGGGCGGAGCTTTTCGTGCATCCCTGTGGAGGCTGGGGCATTGAACCCGTGGACACAATGTTCAAAGTTTCCATTGCTGAAGCTGCGGCGAGGAGCTGTGGTCTTAGGATCTTAGGTGCCTCAAGGGGCGGTAACCCACGAACACCGTGGTGGACACCAGTGGTCAGGGAAGCCGTCCGATTGAAGAAGGAGTCCTTCCGGGATATGTTATCTCGGAGGACTCCGGAGGCGGTTGCAGGGTACCGAGGGGCCCGAAGGGCTGCAGCCTCTGCCGTGAAAGAGGCAAAGCAGCGGTGTGGGAGAAGTTTGGAGAAGACATGGAGAAGGACTTTCGGTCGGCACCAAAGTGTTTCTGGAAAACTGTTCGCCACCTCAGGAGGGGGGGGGAACCATCCAAGCTGTGTACAGTAAGGATGGGACACTGTTGACCTCCACTGAGGAGGTAATAGGGCGGTGGAAGGAGCACTTTGAGGAACTCCTGAATCCGACTAATACGCCCTCTATGTTAGAGGCAGAGCTGGAGGATAACGGGGGATTGTCGTCGATTTCCCAGGCGGAAGTCACTGATGTAGTCAAACAACTACACAGTGGCAAAGCCCCGGGGATTGATGAGATCCGTCCAGAAATGCTCAAGGCTCTGGGTGTGGAGGGGCTGTCCTGGTTGACACGCCTCTTCAACATTGCGTGGAAGTCTGGGACGGTGCCAAAGGAGTGGCAGACTGGGGTGGTTTTTTTTCTGGTCCCCTCTTTTTAAAAAGGGGGACCAGAGGGTGTGTGCCAATTATAGGGGTATCACACTTCTCAGCCTCCCTGGTAAAGTCTACTCCAAGGTGCTGGAAAGGAGGGTTCGGCCGATAGTCGAACCTCGGGTTGAGGAGGAACAATGCGGATTCCGTCCTGGTCGTGGAACAACGGACCAGCTCTTCACTCTCGCAAGGATCCTGGAGGGAGCCTGGGAGTATGCCCAACCGGTCTACATGTGTTTTGTGGATTTGGAGAAGGCGTATGACCGGGTCCCCCGGGAGATACTGTGGGAGGTGCTGCGGGAGTATGGGGTGAGGGGGTCTCTACTCAGGGCCATCCAATCTCTGTATGACCAAAGTGAGAGCTGTGTCCGGGTTCTCGGTAGTAAGTCGGACTCGTTTCAGGTGAGGGTTGGCCTCCGCCAGGGCTGCTTTTGTCACCAATCCTGTTTGTAATATTTATGGACAGGATATCGAGGCGTGGTCGGGGTGGGGAGGGGTTGCAGTTTGGTGGGCTGGGGATCTCATCGCTGCTCTTTGCAGATGATGTGGTCCTGATGGCATCATCGGCCCACGCCCTTCAGCACTCACTGGATCAGTTCGCAACCGAGTGTGAAGCGGTTGGGATGAGGATCAGCACCTCTAAATCGGAGGCCATGGTTCTCAGCAGGAAACCGATGGAATGCCTTCTCCAGGTAGGGAATGAGTCCTTACCCCAAGTGAAGGAGTTCAAGTACCTTGGGGTTTTGTTCGCGAGTGAGGGGACAATGGAGCGGGAGATTGGTCGGAGAATCGGGCGCAGCGGGTGCGGTATTGCATTCAATCTATCGCACCGTTGTGGACGAAAAGAGAGCTGAGCCAGAAGGCAAAGCTCTCGATCTACCGGTCAGTTTTCGTTCCTACCCTCACCTATGGTCATGAAGGCTGGGTCATGACCGAAAGAACGAGATCCAGGGTACAAGCGGCGAAATGGGTTTCCTCAGGAGGGTGGCTGGCGTCTCCCTTAGAGATAGGGTGAGAAGCTCAGTCATCCGTGAGGAGCTCGGAGAGAGCCGCTGCTCCTTTGCGTCGAAAGGAGCCAGTTGAGGTGGTTCGGGCATCTGGTAAGGATGCCCCCTGGGCGCCTCCCTAGGGAGGTGTTCCAGGCACGTCCAGCTGGGAGGAGGCCTCGGGGAAGACCCAGGACTAGGTGGAGGGATTATATCTCCAACCTGGCCTGGGAACGCCTCGGGATCCCCCAGTCGGAGCTGGTTAATGTTGCTCGGGAAAGGGAAGTTTGGGGTCCCCTGCTGGAGCTGCTCCCCCCGCGACCCGACACCGGATAAGCGGACGAAGATGGATGGATGGATGGAGTAGAAAAGGAAGCGGCAGGAACAATGTTTAATGTTTAGCACTTGTCAGCGTCGCCGAGGGCTTCACATGAACGAGAGCCACCAGGAGCAGAGGACAGACAGCTGGTTATGTAACAGCCTATAAACACTGAGGTGGACTTTGCTCCTCCCTTACGAGCCGGCAGAGGAGCTTTCAGCACATAAACAGCCCAGAAACAAGGCAACTAGTAGCCTGTGGAAATACAGCCGGCCATTATATCACACACAAACACACACGCACGCGCACGCGCACACACACACACACACACACACTCAGTGCAGTGGGTTTAAAGAGGTGCTTTCAGCATAAATGTATTCAGATCAAACACAGTCTGATAATACAGCCGGCAATTATATCACACACACACAAAAAGAGACGCACAGACACAGAGACACACGCACACACACACTCACAGAGATACACACAGAGACACACACAGAAAAAGACACACACACACACACAGACACACAAAACGGACACTCAGTGTAGTGGGTTTAAAGAGGTGCTTTCAGCATAAATGTATTCAGATTTAATGCAGTTTTTGTAATGCTGCTGTTTAGTTTTTTTTGGATTGCTTAGGCACGATTTTCAAAACAGGGCCCGTGTTTTCAAAACACGACACACAATTGTAAGAATGTAAGTATGAGTGCTGTGTTGTAAGGGCCCATATGGGCATGGCGGTGGAGGACCCCATTCTTTGGAATGGCTGCACAGAGTGTGATATTACCCCCACGTTGCCCTGGGACATCGACTATAGCCCTGTGGCCAATGAGGTTTCTTCCCCTCCTTCGTGCTCTCGTCAGGTTGAACCCAGCCTCATCTACGTAAATGAACTCATGCTGGATCTCCTCTCCATCCATTCATAAAACTCTCTGAAGAACAGTGTCAGGCAAAATTGTGTATTTCAGTGTAGATGTAGTATACATATTATAGTACAGTAAAAGATTATGAGACAGTATGCAAGATCACACTACTGAAGTGAATATATACCTCTGCATAATCATGCCGCAGTCGTTTCACCCTGTCGGAATTGCGCTCGAAAGGCACTCGATAAATTTGCTTCATTTGAATATGTTTTTCTTTAGGATGCGTGCCAGTGTTGATGTTGAGACCTGATGGATATCGTTGAAACTGGCGTGGTCATTGACAATGTTAGTTTGGAGCTGATTGAGTGTTATAGCATTGTTGGCCAAAACCATGTTTACTATCTCCCTCTCTTGCTGTTCTGTGAACATAGGAGGCCTTCCCCCTTGTCGTTCCTGACCCTCAATCCTATGTAGAAAAAAAACCAAAAAAAAACAGTATACAATAGTACAGTAATGTCACAGGAAAAGGTAACAGAAGTACTGATAGTGCATAGAATACAGTACTGTAAGCAGTTACTGAAACCATGCAGATGGGTTTGATATGATGATATTTTTACAATACCTATTTTCCAGTCGAAATGTTCTTATCACACTCACCACTGTGTATCGGCTTAGATTTGGCTGTACTCGCAGTCCAGCCTCCCTCAGCGTCAGGCCGTGGTCGACAACGTGGTCAACCAGTGTTGCGCGGATCTCATTTGTCAGATTTGGTCCTCTTTGAGCACCTTCTTGTCTTCCTCTTCCTCTTCCTCTTCCTCTACCTCTACCTCCAGGCCTCCATCTCTTCCTCTTCCTCTGTTGATTCCTCTTCCTCCCCTTCTTCCTCCCCTTCTTCCTCCTCCTTGTCCTCCTCCTCGTTCTCCTCCTTGTCGTCTTACTCTTTCTCTGACTCTTTCCATTGTGCTTGAAGACCGATGAACTCACCTGCTGCTTTTTATAGTGCTTACACACCTGATTGGTGTGTCTATAATTAAGCAAACAAGTGTTTGCACACCTGATGACTGTTGAACCAATTGGTTGGACGGTGCGGTAATTTGACAGTCAGTGCTTTGGTATTGCAGGAAGTGACTTCATGATAGATTTTTGTGTGTAATGTATGTTAAGTGTGTTTAGTGTTTTGCAAATCACTGTGTGTAGAGTTTTGCAACAAGTGTGAGGTTGACAATGTGCTTATAGTTGTGCAAATATGGGCTGATGTTTTGCTTCTTGAGTGTAAGGTTTTGCTAATAGTGTACTACTTTTAATTTAGTGTGTAAGCAATCCAAAAAAACTGTAAGCTTTAGACTATTTTCTTATTTTGACTTCTTCTCTGGCTTTGAGCCGATATGAGCCGATGACGGAGAGCCGGGTGACATTTTAACAGCTCTGGGATTGCCGCTGAGTTCTGAATTTTCATTTTCCCAACCATTTATCACTCAGCGAGTAACGTGATGAGTGCCCTCCGGTGATGGATGGCTTCGACGGTACAGTGATCGGATGAACTAGCTGTTTTCGGTGTCGCGTGGGACCTAATGAGAGCAACATGTGGTCCGAGGCCCCAGGCAAAGCCATGTGGCTCTTCACAGCTGGATGCATGCAGGCACAGCTGGATCCTCGACAGCAGGTTCAAACCAGCAGAAGGGCCCTCGAGCAAGAAACCGCTTCGACTCAAGGAGGAAATAACATAAATGTTGGTAAGACATGAAAGGAAAGTGTGGTTAATTACCTGAGAACTTTTATTATAATGACTTAATTATCACATTCATTCAGGACGACAAAACATGACTGCCTGAAATGTTTTGTGGACACAATTTTTTATCCCAAAGTAACAATTTAATGACCAGATACAGTATTAGGGGACCACTAAGGTCTATATAAAAGAGACTTCAGATACAGTATTAGGGGACCACTAAGGTCTATATAAAAGAGACTTCAGATACAGTATTAGGGGACCACTAAGGTCTATATAAAAGAGACTTCAGATACAGTATTAGGGGACCACTAAGGTCTATATAAAAGAGACTTCAGATACAGTATTAGGGGACCACTAAGGTCTATATAAAAGCATCCAAAAAGCAGCTTGTCACGCAACCTTTAAAGCTATAGTAGGTGATGTTAATCCAATACACTACTGGTCCAATTAAGCAAATATTTTGTCACTGTCACCTAGCTCTCTACTTTCTGCGTGCGCTAAAAAAGTACTACACAGTCAGAGTAAATGCACAGCCCTGACTGTGTAAATGGAAAACAAACAGAAAGGAGTGCATGTGATTAGCATGAAAACATATCCCAGAGAATGGTCGACTCGGTCCAAATGTGTTATTAACCCTTAGGTTCATTTTGCGCCGAAATTTTCCTTTAACAATGTGTTTAAAACCGCGAGTGTTACCTTCTCTGGTTAAGATATGAGGACGGAAAAAGGCTCCTGTGGGTCGTATTGGGGGGGGGGTGGGGACCACGCAACCGATAAAGAACATGTTTTCTTTTGGACTTATGTGTGCAGGTTTAACGTCAGCAACGCTGCAAAATCCTTCACCTCTCAGTCTTGTTATCACGCTGCTGGCATACCAAAAGAAAACTGACTAACTATGCATACAAGGTCATAACAATTGAGATGAAAATTATCTCAACATGATTATAGTTTAATCATTTCCCTCTCATTATCTACAGATGACAGACAGTTGTCATAACGCAGACCTAATGAGCGGGTTAATGTATTCCCTCTCTCTCTCTCTCTCTCTCTCTCTCTCTCTCTCTCTCTCTCTCTCTAATGACAGCATGAAACAGACTCACAGATACCACAAAGCTCGATATCTCCGGATAATAATAGGTCAGATGATTAAGACCACATAATAGTTTGGCTAAAATTATAACTTAAATTAGTAGCTCCCACAAAATGGTCCCTAGTCTTCCTGGGGTCCACACATAAAGGGACAGCAGTTAAAAGAAACAATTATGAAAATCACACTATATTATTAAAACAAAACACGACAACAGTAGGGAGGGGAAGTCCCCCCCCCCAAAAAAAATAACTGTGTCCTAAGCCCCTCCCCCCACAAGGGAGAATTAATGCGTGTGCCTGAGCAGTGATTGACATGCAGTTAGACACCCCTACTGGCCCTGATTGGTGCATCTGAACAGGGAGCTGTGGATTTTTGCAAATCCCACTACAGGCTGTAGGTGGAGCCAGAGGACCTGGATTTATTTTTAATTACCTGCTTCATGTAGTTCTACTGGAACGAGAAGAAACGACTAGTTAAGTTTAGGAAAAAGATCGTGGTTTGGATTAAAACTAGGGATGCCCCGAATACAGATTTTTAGGGTTGGGCCGAATCCTGAATCCCCTGGTTGAGATTGTGCTGACTCCTCCTCCCATCCTCAGTCCATGAACCCAGTAAACTCATGAATGAAGTAAACAGGGACTGTCCTTCCTTTGCTGTACCTGAAGTTGCTGCATTCAGGCTGCTGTCTGGAGATTCCTTCATGCACAACTCGTATTCTTCCAGATGTTTCAGACCAGATGTTGTAACAGTGGCCATGTTGTGTATAGTTCAGGGTCCTCGCCACCACCAGACCAATCAGCATTGAACAGATTGAACATGTAGCTGGACTTGAATGGCCTTCTTTTGACTGAAAGTACTGCCAAACAACAACTTGTTCTTCTCACCAGATCCATGTCCACTTCCTCACAGCCTGCTGCATTGAACGCTCCACCTACGTAAACACCTTCCCGAAATCAACGGCGCCGTCATTATGCGCGTAGAACAAGCTTAGGGTTCGGTTCGGAGGGAAAAAATTCTAAGGTTTGACAGAAACCCAACCCCGTCAAAAAGCCCAATATTCAGCCCAATCTGAAGCCGAATCCTGGATTAGGTGCATCCCTGATTAAAACACTCTGAGAAACACATTTTCTAGTTGAAAGTCTTTTGTTTGTCCCAGGAAACAAACTCCGCTCCCTGGCTTCAAAGTCCTGAGTTTTAACGCCCATCCATCCATAAGAACACTGTTGGCCACGTAGAGAGGAGCTCGGCCCCCCGAGCTCCTCTCTACGTGGCAGCAGCAGTCAATGTGGGGCATACAGCAACAACAAAAAACTTGGAAATCATGCAAATTACAGTGGTTATATTCTCGTACCTTTTCCAACGTATGGTTCATGAGAACAGGCTGTAGTACCACTTACTTTTGTGGGAAACCGCTCAGTGAACTACATTTCTCATGTGGCTCTTCACAGCTGGATGCATGCAGGCACAGCTGGATCCTCAACAGCAGGTTCAAACCAGCAGAAGGGCCCTCGAGCAAGGCACCGCTTCGACTCAAGGAGGAAAATAACATAAATGTCGGTGAGACATGAAAGGAAAGTGTGGTTAATTACCTAAGCACTTTTATCACTGACTTAATTATCACATGTATTCAGGACGACAAAACATGACTGCCTGAAATGTTTTGTGGACACATTTTTATCCAAAAGTAACAATTTAATGACCTTGTTAAGTTGGAAAATATTCATCACGACTTGTGAGCCTGTTTTTATTGTTGTTTTTTCATCCTCTTCTTATGAACTTCTCTTATGTATGTTGTCATTTCCAGGTATGTTGATCATTGTATTTGGTTTTAATACCACACTGTAAAGCCCTTTGAGCTGCGTTTAATTGTATGAAAGGAACTACATTTCTCATCTTGCACAATACACATTAGCTCGCTCGCTAGCTAGCTTAGCTCTGTTCCACGACAACACATAACGTAACATTATCGTACCTGATGTGTTAAGTAGTAGTTAGTAAAAGAATGGACACAGCGACGCCATATACTTCTATGGAGACCAGTTGAAGTCTCTTTCCCGGTGCTGGCTGAGTGTTACTGAGCAGCCTCCAACTGAGCTTGAAGACGTAGATGTGACGTGAGCAACGTGTCTGAAAGTGTGAAGTCTTCTGGTAGCTGTGAGAGAGAAATCTCAATCATTCCCAATCTTACAGAGACGGAGAGCGTAGGTATATGTAAGGAGATAACATAGACACAGGCTAATTATTGATCACTAACATGCTTTAGTCATTAAACTTAAACAGCTAATGTAAGTCCAAACTGCCTGTGAGCTTCTACTGTACTCTACGGTAATTCCTCTCTCGTCTCGTGGTTATGACCCAATCGTTAGCCTATTTTTAAATTAAAGGCTTTCTTGACTCGCAAAAACTTTTAATTTATCCACCACAGATAGCAATGATGGGGTCAGCCCCATGTCTCCACATTTCTAAGAATTTTTTCTTTCACTGAAAATTAGGTCCTATGTTCCCACAGCCCTATGGTCCCACATTTCTAAGATTATTCTTAAAATTAGGCCCTATGTTAGGGTTAGGGTTACATTCCATCTGTAGTCCATTGCTACTGGATAATATGTTGGGTGTAATTGGCTACCAAATTGGGAGAAAAGGGGGGATAAAATCTGATACAAATTCATGAAAAAGGAAATGTGGGAACATAGGGCCTAATTTTGAAAATAATCTTAGAAATGTGGGAACATAGGCACGCTCCCGCCATGATAAACACATAAGCACGGAAAGAACAACGAAGAATGAATCTGGCTGTCTGCTCTGTGCAAGAACAGACACAATATAAGTAATCATGTGTAGTTTGTACACAGAGCCTGAGGATAGTGGATGTTCTTTATGATGTGATGTGTATTCCTTTTGCAGACCAAGTGATTGTATTCGCAGCTCATGAACTCTGAAAGCCAAGGCCAGCATCAGGTCAGACCTTCAGGGCGCCGTTTCATAACTTCAGCTGACTAACCAGGTTTCATGTAGCAAGAGGAATGTGTCGAGTCGGGTAGAGATGATTACTGCCGAGCCAATGGGCCGGCCCGCTGGCTCGGTGCTCGTCTCATTTGAAAGTAATGATGTGATATGACACACTGTGGGTAGAACAACAACCGGGTTAACACTCTCCGTTCAAGGGTAATTTCTATATTTTTTAACCTGGAGCCAACTTTCCCGTGCATTGGTGTGACTAATGTGAACAAATATCTCTGAAATTGGTCTAGTATTGAGCGAGAATGCTGTAACCGGCAGCCGTGAACCAGACTGAAATGTAAAGATCCACTTAAATTTCTGTTTTTGCCGCTGACAGGCTCAGATTATTGTGTATCTGACAACATTATGGAAAGGATCTCTACAGAGATAGACCTTTTAGTTAAAGAGTAAGATCCTTTAATAGCCGAGACACACTTAGACAGTCTGGCGAGGTCAGTGACGCAAGTCTGTTCGGTGTGTCCCGTGCCGTTGTCCGTCTGGGGGTCTGTCGGCCTTCATTTTGGCGACCTGACGTGTTCAGTCGCCGGCAGGGCAGTCGGGACTCACCCGGAAATGTGGAGCAGAATGAGGTGACTAGAGTCTCTCTAAATCTGATGAAGATCTTTTAAATTGACCTTTGTTGAGCTGAAATGAAGACAGATTCAGCAACTGCACGGCCTATTTCTTGCTGAAAATGTATTTTAATAGGTATTTTAGTCCAATATGAGATCGTGTTCTGAACTCCCGCCGTGACAGTCTGGCTTTGAATTTCCGGAGAAAACAAACCCATGTGACGCGTTCGTCCAATCAGCTGCCAGTTTGATTTCCTGGGCAACAATACAGATTAGCGCCGCCTGCTGTTAAAGAGATGTATTACGTCTTGTCTCGTCTCTTCGGTGTGTTCTGTGGCACTTTTTGGACCAACACGGGGAGACTG
Organism: Perca flavescens; assembly: GCF_004354835.1. Lineage (NCBI taxonomy): Eukaryota > Metazoa > Chordata > Actinopteri > Perciformes > Percidae > Perca > Perca flavescens. The sequence continues at coordinate 36,724,547 of NC_041338.1, forward strand.
ATCATTTTGACTGGCTTTTCTGTCAACGGTCGGCCGTCTGCTATATGTGTAAGCAGCTTTAGTTTATCATGAAACAGCCCCAAAATCACCATCGCCAAACTACACCAGACTGCATGTAAATAATCAGGACTTTTAGCATGTAAAGAGCCAGCATATTTCCACCAGACTCCATGTAAATAATCAGGACTTTTAGCGTGTATAGAGCCAGCATATCTCCACCAGACTCCATGTAAATAATCAGGACTTTTAGCGTGTAAAGAGCCAGCATATTTCCACCAGACTCCATGTAAATAATCAGGACTTTTAGCGTGTATAGAGCCAGCGTATCTCCACCAGACTCCATGTAAATAATCAGGACTTTTAGCGTGTAAAGAGCCAGCATATTTCCACCAGACTCCATGTAAATAATCAGGACTTTTAGCGTGTATAGAGCCACCATATCTCCACCAGACTCCATGTAAATAATCAGGACTTTGTAAATGTAAATGGGTACAACCCCAATGTTTTTGTCCCTTTTTTATTTTTTTTATTATTTTTTTTCTGGCATTTAGTGACAGGACAGCTTAGAAATAAAAGGGGAATGAGAGAGAGGAAAGTGCCACAGGTCGGACTCGAACCCGCAACTTCTGTGTCAAGGACTGAGCCTATTTATATGGGCGCTCGCTCTACTACAAGTCACCCAGGCACCCAGTTTTTCCAATGTCTGTGTTGATATTTTTGTCACTTTTTTCAACGTCCTTTTATCAATTTATTTCTCTCTAAATGCTATAAAATTGAATAAAACAACCAAATTCAATGAAAGCAGTGAACTGATCATTTATTTTACTTTATGAAAATTTGGTTGAAACAAACCCAAATTTGGTTGAAAGAAATTTTGATATAGAAAATGGTCAAATTTGACCTGAAGACAACACAAGGGTTAAGGGTTTATTTCAACCAAACCAGAGTGGTGATTGTTGGAACAGTGGAAAGATGAACCAAGACGGCTTTTGGTAGTTTTATTTACTTTCTCTCCACTTTGAAATAAGTGTGTTTTACCTAAAGTCCTGATTATTTACATGGAGTCTGGTGGAGTTTGGTGATGGTGATTTTGGGGCTGTTTCATGTTAAACTAAAAGGATCTTACTCTTTAACTAAAAGGTCTATCTCTGTAGGGATCCATCCCATAATGTTGTCAGACACTTAGAATAATAATGTGTCAGAGGCAACAACAGTGACGGTGCACAATTGCCCATCAACGTTACATTGCAGCTTGTTTTCCAATTTCAAAGATTGTTGCTCTCATCAATTGCTTAGACACAAAAACATAGGAAAATAGGGTCCAGGTTAAAGAACGAACCAATGTTACCTTACAATGTTTAAAGGGAACATTGTAAATTAAAGTATGGTTCTTGCATGAGGCTAAATGTGCGACTGTGCACATAACTTTTGCTGGTTTACAAGACAACTCCACAGTGCACAGTTAACTCTCTGGTTTTAAGAGTCTGCACAGCTCTTAGTTTGTTAGTTACCCTTTAACTCCAGGGAAAGCGTATTCTTGATGCATTGTTACAATCACAACACGGCGTAAAGATATCATCGTGGAGCTGCTCCTCCATCTTTGTGATCCACAAACACCCAGCCTCGGTCACTCATTCATCACTAAAACAAATCTCTCCCACTTGAGCTCATCTGTCAGTCTGAAGTGTTTTCAGCTGCTTTGAAATTAATGTTGTTATGAGCGTCGGATTTTATCTTTACAAGATGAATGGAGAGACAGAGTGACATTTCTCCCATAAAGCTTAGAAATCATTTTGTCTCCTCAGCTAAACACAAAATCACCACACTGTATTCTAAGCCATTACAGAATTAACGCCATAGCTACAGCTGATATACAGCCATGACATTTCAACCTAAGGCTACATCTCCACCGCTACGTTTTGGGTTTTAAGCGTTTGAGTTTTGAGCCAAAAGTGATCTTGGTGCACCAAGTGTTTTTTATCTCCAGTAGAAGAACTAATCTCTGTTTAAACGAACACTGCTGGTAGTTGCCATGGTAACGTTAGTAGCTACAGGGTCCTATCCTGCACCCGGCGGAGCGCAAACCCCGACGCAAGTGTCTTTACTAGTTTAAGACCGACCCGGTTGTCAATTTCCCGTCCAGCGCCCGTGTCGTTTAAATAGCAAATGCACCTGCGCCCACCTGTGGCCCATGGGCGTGCTGGTCTTACAGGGAGGTGTGTTCAGGTGCATTCTGGGCATGCTGGTCTTACAGGGAGGTGTGTTCAGGTGCATTCTGGGCGTGCTGGTCTTACAGGGAGGTGTGTTCAGGTGCATTCTGGGCGTGCTGGTCTTACAGGGAGGTGTGTTCAGGTGCATTCTGGGCGTGCTGGTCTTACAGGGAGGTGTGTTCAGGTGCATTCTGGGCGTGCTGGTCTTACAGGGAGGTGTGTTCAGGTGCATTCTGGGCGTGCTGGTCTTACAGGGAGGTGTGTTCAGGTGCATTCTGGGCGTGCTGGTCTTACAGGGAGGTGTGTTCAGGTGCATTCTGGGCGTGCTCATGTTCCAGGGAGGTGTGTTCAGGTGCATTCTTATTGCCATCTTGAGGCAGCGGGAAGTGATCGCACCATTGACCAACAAAAACCTGGTCTAAAGTCAATAACGCAGCATTTCATTGTTATTTTAACAGAGCATTAGTAAGATGCTCCTAGGCTCGTGCACAGCACGTGCACACTATGCTTGTTACACACACAGGGACGCACAGCAGCACACACACATGTAGAATTGTAAGGATGGGAAAAAGAAATCGAAAATCTTACGTATCGTCATATTTTTTTGCAACAATCTTTTTTTTTTTACCAATGATTCACCTAAATAACTTCTACTTATACGATAACACTGACGGCGACTACATCAGATCTGCTTCCAGCAAATCAGAGCGAAAGCAGAAGATCCACGTTATGTTCTTCTTTATAAATGACATACAGTAAATGTCAAACTGACTGATACGTGATGTTCATTCTTCTTTACTTTTTAGAAATGTCTCATGATGTATTGTCTGTATTGTTCAACTTTTGTTTTTGGTAAAGAAGGAATCCAGTACACAAATCCAATTGGCACCCATGTAGCGTGAAAGAATCAAAAACATTTATTTGACTGTAAACCGACCTGTCATTTCCTGTTAGTAAAGCCTCCTGCGTGGAAAACCCATCAGCTGGGTTTTGATGAGACACAACCAAACGCTGGAACCTTCCTCCGGTAATTCACAACAACATCTCTTACAGGCTTATGTAATCGCTCAAGGAGAACATGGATTAATGAAAATGCCTGAGTCCTGGGATGTCTCTACGCCACGTTGTTGTTAGAAAAACTATGATACCCTTTCTTGTTTCTGTTAATATTAAACTGTTTGCGTGGTAGAAAGCCAAAATACTGATGGCTTTCTCACGGGATTAGCCAATGACTGACCTTGTGAAAAGCCCAGAATGCTACTGAGGGCAGAGGAGATGTCCTGCCTGACCAGAGATAAGACACAATATTGATTTTTGTGTTATGACTGCATCTTACTCATAAGAAAAGCTGCTGTTGAAGGTTCGTTAGTCATTTCTGTACTTTGTTGTAAGTGCTGTAAACTAGCTCCTTGCTTGCGCAAGTAAAAATGAACTTTGAGAAGAACTTCAGTGATTCTGTTTATTCTTTTTCTTAATTGTTGTGAATGTAAAAAATACATCATGAATCCGCCTTTTCTTAGGTAACTTTGGAGGAAGACGCAAACAAAGAGCTGTGCAGAGTCTTAAAACCAGAGAGTTAATTGGGTGAGTTGTCTTGTAAGCCAACAAAGGTTATGTGTACAGTTGCACATTTAGCCTCATGCAAGAACCATACTTTACAATGTTTATATTACATACATTTTCCCTTTGCAACATTAAAGGGTAACTTTTCTTTGACCTGGACCCTGTTTTCTAATGATTTTGTGTCTGACTGATGGGAGCAACGATCTTTTAAATGAGTCCAGTATTATGCAAGATGAAACAAGCTGTCATGTAAGCGTGAAAGAAATCAGGAAAAAAGCATATCGTCCCAGACCCTGTTTACACGTACATGGTTATTTTTACAAACGGAGACATTTCCCTTCGTTTGTGCCCTTCGTTTACACGCAAACGGAGAATTCGCCTCTGAAACCGAGTCTTTCTAAAAACTTCGTCCAGAGTGGAGATTTTTCGAAATCTTTGTTTGCACATTTGGATTGGACTGGAATGGATTTTTTAAAATAAATTGTGCGGTAGTCTTAAAGGTCCCGTAGCATGACAATTTCACTTTATGAGGACTTTTTAACATTAATATGCGTTCCCCCAGGCTGCCTATGGCCCCCCAGTGGCTAGAAATGGTGATAGGTGTAAACAGTATTAGGGGACCACTAAGGCCTATATAAAAGAGACTTCAGATACAGTATTAGGGGACCACTAAGGTCTATATAAAAGAGACTTCAGATACAGTATTAGGGGACCACTAAGGTCTATATAAAAGAGACTTCAGATACAGTATTAGGGGACCACTAAGGCCTATATAAAAGAGACTTCAGATACAGTATTAGGGGACCACTAAGGTCTATATAAAAGAGACTTCAGATACAGTATTAGAGGACCACTAAGGCCTATATAAAAGAGACTTCAGATACAGTATTAGGGGACCACTAAGGCCTATATAAAAGCATCCAAAAAGCAGCATGTCATGGGACCTTTAACACAGATGTTCCTATGATATTTATCTGACTCGGTGAGTAAATCCACATCATTTTACCAAAGGATTCCCCCCGATGACTTCATTACAGAGGCCAATGCGGCTCCCTGTCGCCTGCATGGATGAACTCGGTTTATGGGTGAAGTGGCCGATAATCAGCATTAATGAGGTGAAAGGCACCTGGTGCTGGTGACGCCCCGGAGGAGACTGTTATTCAGAGAAATATGTAATTCATTGTGAGTATTAATGAAAGCTGCAGAGCGCCCAGCTGCTGCCTATGTTTTCCAGAGAGGGAGAGACACTAACCCCTCACAAAACACATTCCAACAGCGCTCCAGAGGACTCGGGCATATTCATAAATCCATGTTCTCCCTGAGCGATTACATAAGCCTGTAAGAGATGTCGTTGTGAATTACCGGAGGAAGGTTCCAGCGTTTGGTTGTGTCTCATCAAAACCCAGCTGATGGGTTTTCCACGCAGGAGGCTTTACTAACAGGAAATGACAGGTCGGTTTACAGTCAAATAATCTTCCCCTTCATAAAATGTTCCAAACTGTGTTTGCAGAGCAAACATGTCACATCATGCAGACACAACAGATGTTTGCAAAGACTCGTGTTTCTGAAACTCTGCAGAGATGTTGCATCTCATTAAACAGACCGGATGTGAAATTATTCTATAAAATATCTACTCTACTGTGCGTCTATTCAAATCCTTTTTTTAACGTTTAAATACTGGACCGTGCAACTTGTTTTCCTCTCCGGTAAAGAATAGAAAATTAACCTTAATTAAGATGCTTTTTTTGAGGGTTTTTTCAGGTTTTGTTTGTGGGTTTTTTCTAATTAAAATTAAATAACACCTAATTTGCGTTAAAAACAACTTAATATTATGAATTATTTTGACAAATAGTTATGATTTAGTGGATAATCACGATTGTCAAAGTTTAGTATGGATGGGTGTTGTCTTCCTGTCAATCAATGTGTGTGTGTGTGTGTGTGTGTGTGTGTGTGTGTGTGTGTGTGTGTGTGCGTGCATGTGTGTGTGTGTGTGTGTGTGTGTGTGTCTGTGTGTGTGTGATACGTGTTCTCTCTCTCTCTCTCTCTCTGTGTATCTGTCTGTGTGTTTGAGTGTGTGTGTGTGTGTGTGTGTGTGTGTGTGTGTGTGTGATACATTTGTCTCTCTCTCTGTGTGTATCTGTCTGTGTGTGTGTGTGTGTGTGTGTGTGTGTGTGTGTGTGGGGGGGGGGGGCGCGTGCATGTGTGTGTGTGTGTGTGTGTGTGATACGTGTTCTCTCTCTCTTTGTGTGTGTCTGTGTGATACGTGTTCTCTCTCTCTGTGTGTGTGTGTGTGTCTGTGTGTGTGTGTGATACGTGTTCTCTCTCTCTTTGTGGGTGTGTGATATGTGTTCTCTCTCTCTCTGTGTGTGTGTGTGTTTGTGTGTTTGTGATACTTCTTGTTTTTTCTGGGTCAAAACTTTAAAATTGAAACTTCAAAAAACCCAAATTCAGTGAAAGCAGGTAACTGATCATTTCTTTAACTTGTGAAGAGTGCTGTAGGGAAACCAGCCACGTTGTTTCTTTTTGAGCATTTTTGTTGAAAGAAACCCAAATATTCTGATGTAGAAACCTTTTGAAAATGGGTCAGATATGACCCGAGGACAGCAGGAGGGTGAAAAAGGCCATTTAATTGCCCCTTTGATGAGCCCTGACCGCCTGCTGCTTCACCTTATTAAATGATTTATCTTATCCTTTATTCTGCCACGAAAGTCCCCTTGAGACACAACTCTTCTCCCAGGAAGTCCTAGTTGAGACGGCAGCAGTTTTCACACAAAATACATAAAAGCAACACGGGAAGTAATGAAAGGAGAGACCATACAAACGATATCTATAACATATTCAAGTCAAGGCTTATGTAAAACAGCAACATTGGCTGTGTCTCAAAGCACCTACTGTCACACTTCAAACACTGAGTTTGAAGTATATCGTGGAGATAACACACTGAAAGTACCCGGATGACCCCCCTAAAAATGGTCAAAAAGTTCAGTGTGGAATGATGGTCCCTACGTGCGCTAAACGGGCGCCATCTTGACTACGCAGCGGAAAGGGGAGGGACCAGGGGATGTGGACCGGCAGCTGATTGGACGAACGCATCACGTGGGTCTGGCTTCTCGCGGATTTCACAACAGAGCATAATGGGCGTCTCGTTGAGAATACGATCTTGTATTTTACAAAAATAGTTCACCGAAACGTGCTTCTGAAAACATTTTAAGCGAGAAATAGGCCATGCAGCTGCTGATTCTGTCTGTTCTTTTGAACGACAAAGGTCGGTTTATCTGATTTTCGTCAGATTTTGAGAGGCGGTGAGCCGAGCCGACCGCTTGTCATTTCCGGTAAGAGTTTTAACATAAGTGTTCCTTTTGGGACGACACTAACCATCTAAAGTGGGCACTACGGCAGGAAGTGGTCAGTGCACGTTAGCAGTATACTGACAGAGGACTGCAGGGGGTACGAGTCCCCCTAGTGGTACTTTGGAGGACTGCAGGGGGTACGTGTCCCCCTAGTGATACTTTGGAGGACTGCAGGGGGTACGTGTCCCCCTAGTGGTACTTTGGAGGACTGCAGGGGGGTGCGTGTCCCCTAGTGGTACTTTGGAGGACTGCAGGGGGTACGTGTCCCCCTAGGGGTACTTTGGAGGACTGCAGGGGGTACGTGTCCCCCTAGTGGTACTTTGGAGGACTGCAGGGGGTATGTGTCCCCCTAGGGGTACTTTGGAGGACTGCAGGGGGTACGTGTCCCCCTAGTGGTACTTTGGAGGACTGCAGGGGGTATGTGTCCCCCTAGTTGTACTTTGGAGGACTGCAGGGGATACTTGAGATTTTTAGCTAAATGTTTTTCAGTTACAAGGCTGTAGTTACTACTGTCTTAGTTTTTGTCACTTTTTAAACATTTTTGTCACTTTTGTCGCCCTAGTGTTGCCTTCCTTCTTTCTACTGTCTCTTTTTTGGAAGTTTTTGACACCATTTTCGACCTATTCTTGCCTTCCTTTTTTTTGTCTCATTTTCTCATCAGCATTTAAATGTTTTCCAGGTCCAAGGCTGTTGTTTGGTAAATCTATTGCTGACATAGCTGTATTCTTCCCCTTTTATAGAGACTTATTTCTTTCTACCAAAAATTATTTGTGCTGGTACATGGCTTAAAAAAACTGTTCAAAGGGGGAACAACCTTGAGAACCATTGTTCCAAACCATACGATAGACTATACCGGTTGTTTCTCCCTACCCTCTAATACAACTCAAAGGAGCGGTTCATAAATTAGTGCCCGTAGAAGTGGCAGGAAATAGGAACCACAACATTTTTTCCAGGATTGCTCCGGTGCCGCTAGATATTTGTCCCCTTCCTCTGTCTCTGTGTTGGCGTTCTAACCTCCGGCTGATTTCTGAGGACTATGGTTAACTGCTCCTCAGATCTCTGCAGGGTAAATCCAGACAGCTAGCTAGACTATCTGTCCAATCTCAGTTTTCTGTTGCACGACTAAAACTACTTTTGAACGTCCACATGTTCCACCAAAACAAGTTCCTTCCTGAGACTATTTAGCAGAGGCACAGTGGCTCCGTTTGGAGCTTAGTCCCGCCCCCAAAACTGCTATGTTTAGAAAAAGATGGTGGTTTGGGTAAAAATCTAACGTTACGTCACTTCCTGAAGGTTAGGGTTAGGATTAACCACGTGACGCAGAACGTAGTAAAAAAAAAACATGTACTGTCTACTCTACTCTGCCTTCACCCTTTGACTTGATGTAAAGATTTACCAAAAAAGAAAATCAAAAGTATACTTTATTATCCCAGAGTTCGGAAATTTGTTTTACACACACACAAAATAAAATTAAGAACTACATAGTCAGGTATGAACACAACTCACAGCCTTCCCCTACTTACACTTCAGCCAATCAATCAGTAGCAGGCTTGAAACACATAGGCCTAAGGCAACATTCCAACGTAATAAAAACTATTACAAACTGAAAGTTACATATAGCCACTTTAACCAAACACAACAATAATTTACATATTTCTCTTGATGCTAGAAAGGGTTGAGTAGCAGCTTGGTGATGATGTTGTTTGTGACATCAGCGCTTTGCAGGGGAGTGAGTCACCGCTTTAGCAAACTGCTCACAGTGGACCCGCCCGTCAGTTCCAACACCCGCCTCCTTCAGCAGCTCGTCCACTGACAACAGAGAGACACGGCTGTCAGTCAAAGTATGTTGACGGAAACCTTTAGGAAGAGCCATTTCAGTTATAGGGATTAAATAAATACATTTCTTGGTACGAGGAATTAATGCTACGGCCACACAGATGCTGCGTTAAAGTAATTTTACAGTAACAGAGTTCACATCATCATCCAAGTTAGAACAAAATAATTTACTGAAAGCTCTGATAACTTGGTGCGTAACAATACAGACGAGCCTTCAAACCAAACAAATGTCTTTAACTCGTTTGTCCATCATTTAAAGCCAGTATACCTAAACATATAGAGAGGCAAAGTCCCTCCCCTTCCAATGGACCACCATGGGACGTTATTTGAGAGAAAAAATCAGCCCGGTAGTTAACTACAGAGACAAATTATGTTTGGATCCCATTTGAATTGAGCTATGAATTAAACACATGATGTTTGTCAGGTTAAAAGATAATTTTCGAAATGAAGAAAGTCTCAGTTTGTCGCAAAAATGTTGAAGTATCAGACTTTGAAAATACGTTATTAGAAAGATGACACTAAAGTCTCTAAGTGACGTCTCTCTGAAGCTACGATGTCTGTGCGTTTGGTAACGGGATGTAACGTTACTTGCTCCTTCTTTAAAAGACAAAAAAAGACGCTGGATATAACACATCAGGTAAGACAACATTGCATGTGTTGGGGAACAGAGCTAAGCTAGCTAGATAGCTAGCTGGCTAGAAAAGTGACATATATTGTGCGTCTCGCAGTTCACTGAGTGGTTTCACACAAAACTTAGTTGTACTACGACAAACTGAGACTTTCTTCACTTGCAAAATTATCTTTTCTTGTCGCACCTGCACATGACACAAATCACGTCACACTCCAGCAAGGACACAGCAGACATACAGTATGTAGCCTAGTACAAAGATGTCCGTGGCAGAGACTCAAAGAGAACTTGAGCGAAATGTCCCAACCAAGCACCGGTAATTTTCTTGTCCAGTTTGGTTATCTATTATTATCCGTTATCTTCACCAGTTCTAATATCTTACATCCGTTGCCCTCCCAGATTCCTGCAGCTAAGCTTGGATGGACATTTACATTCCAATAAAGGCTATTGATAACATGCCTCTGAAGTTTGACTCTTTGCACCATTACAATACTTATAGGCAACTAGTCATCATATCTTCCGCTCCATGTAACACATGTTAATGCTCAGTAGTACACATATATGGTCTTTAACGTATTTGCATTGTGCTAAAATGCATTCATTTTCAAAGGGCATGAATGTGGCAGAAACAGGTGCATCCCAAATTGACATTATTGTCATTATGGCCTTTAGAAAAAATACTTTTTGTGGATGTGGGGTAGTGCAGTATAGGCCCCTGTGGGGCGGGCTAAGCTTTTGTCCTTAATGGCATTTTTTCCCCCATTACATTACTTTTACTTTTTTAATAAAGTATAAGTAGTTTTGAAACCAGTACTTTTACACTTTTACTTGAGTAAAAAGCTTGAGTTGATACTTCAACTTCTACAGAAGTCGTTTTAAACCCTAGTATCTGTACTTCTACTTGAGAAATGAATGTAAATACTTTTGAGACCTCTGCTGAAAACACATTTTTCTTTTTGTTAAATGGAAAAACTGGACATTTTATGAAGCAAACATACAGCAAAGACCTCTGGTACTTTGTTGCACCTCTCTGTGTAAGTGTAAATTATACTTTGATCATTGTTAATGATTTGTGAAGTTTGGTGACCTGGTGTAATCCCAGCGTTGCTCCACACTTCCACCTGAGCAAAGGTCTAATCAGACAGAACAAGTGACAACACCTGTGTTGGCAGAGAGGCCTTTCAGGAGGGAAAGTGGTTTTCTTCTTTGTTTTTCAGAGCAACAATCTGCTTTGTTCTGTTTTTATTTCAACATACATAGGCACTCCACAAAAAGGAAGCAGAATTATGATCAAAAAGTCATAAAATAATTGACTCCAGGCACTCAAGGTTGGTTACAACAAGTGATAAAAGGCCTTTAATAATAATAAAAAATGGGGCGTAAAACGCATGTCGGCTTGAGCCTTCCTCAGGATCATTATTGGTCATAATTCTTCCTTTTTCTGAATTGTATTCCCTTCCATGAGCACCGGTGGTTAAAAGGATACCAGAAGCGTTCCTGCAATTTCTTTATTTTACACACAGACTAGAAAACTTATTATAAAGAGCAATATTGGTATTTTTCAACCTGGACGCTGTTTCCCTTGTTTTTTGTGACTAATGGGTTATATTGGTTCAGTTTTGAGCGAGAGCCCTGCAGCCAAAAGCTGCAAACCGGGCTGCAATGTAACAGTATGTGGATGTGAATATATATATATATATATATATATATATATATATATATATATATATATATATATATATAAAAACCTGTTCTCACTCCCAACTCATCCAATACTAATGCTTGGTCAATGTCTCTTAGTGTCAGATACTGATGCAAAAATCACCCTTTAACGTCTGTATAGACTTAGTCAACATTCTTGGGAACGCCCACTAAAACATAATTTCCGTTTATGCCATGGGGGAAAACTATGGTGCTAAAACAGTCTCATGAGTATTTGCAGCTTGTAAAACAAAATGTAGAAATGAATGCAGAGCAATTTGTATCCACAGATGCGTATCTGTTTCCGTGCGTCTAATTTGTAACTTGTATTTCATCATTTGTTAAATGAACTGAATGAATCTCCTTCTAGTTGTTTAAAAAAAATCCTGACCTTTTTTTACCACCATTTTTTCAAGAGGGACTCATTTCAAAAATGTATGTCCCAATCAGTCACACAAATACATGTGAAAATAGGGTCCAGGAATCACAGAATCTTTCTTTTAAGACATTAAGACTTTTCTGTTGAGATTTTCTGTGTTTTTGTGCAAGCGTCTAGCTCCTATTTAACAGTGAGACTAACATTATCCCATTTACTGTTGCGGTTATCTTTATTTCCACTCCTTTTCAATATTATCTACAGTAATGAAAATCCCTCAATTGGAAGCTTCATTGTTTTCACACCAGACTTTGATGCAAAGCCTCTTAAATTGTGTGGATGTCCAAAGGGCTTCACATAAGAGGATTAAAATGAAGGAACAGAAGGAAACAAGCAATGCTTAAAAAGGGTAAAACCTGACAGAAAATATAAGTATGTGACATTATTCTAACAAGCAACATCTGTAATTTTACTTTCACTTAAGTATGTTTTGTTTGAAGAATTGAACTTTGCTACATTTTAAATCACATCCGTTACGGAGTAGAAATCAATAGATTAAAAGCTCTCTAACGTACAGTAGCTTTGGCTAGTATCAAAACTAAAACTACTTTTGAACGTACACATGTTCCACAAAAACAAGTTCCTTCCCGAGGCTATTTAGCAGAGGCACCGTGGCTCCATCCGTTAGCGCCACCCAAGAAGATTGTGATTGGTTTAAAGAAATGCCAATAAATAAGTCTTGCATTGCCAGACCTTCCTCCGCAGCGCTGTGCGAGACTAGGTGTGTAAAAACCAACCATGTGTTATTATTTGTAAGAATCCGCCGATGGCTTCTTACCCTCTCGATGAGTCAGCTTCTCTCCCAGCCCGGTGAGTTTGGCCCGCAGCTCGGAGGCGAGGATGAATCCTTTCTGCTCTTTGTCAGCCATCCTCATAGCCTCCAGGATCTCGTCCTGCGGCGCCTCCTGCTGGAGCTGCCGGTGCATGATGCTCAGGAAGATAGAGAAGTCCAGCTCTCCGCCCCAATCTGCAGGAACATCAACATCTTAATGTTACTGGACCGGCCCAATCATTTATAATGTCACCGTGTTACCGGATCTTCTGCTACGTTTCCCCCCTCTCATTCCCCCTGCTCTGGCGTTTCCCCCTCTCATTCCCCCTGCTCTGGTGTTTCCCCCTCTCATTCCATAAAAACTGAACGCTGCTACCCCCTGTTTAGTTCTGACTCTGGGGACAACAAGTAGACCTGTTCCAGACGACCTGAGAGTTCTGGGTGGTTCATAGTGCAATAGCAGATCAGAAATATATTTTGGCCCTAAACCGTTTAGTGATTTATAAACCAGCAGAAGTACTTTGAAATAAATTCTTTGAGGCACTGGAAGCCAGTGTAAAGACTTAAGAACCGGAGTGATGTGAGCCACTTTCTTGGTCTCAGTGAGGACTCGAGCAGCAGCGTTCTGAATCAGCTGCAGCTGTCGGAGTGATCTTTTAGGGAGATTTGTATAGACACTGGGATTATTTGAATAGAATACACGTTACAGTAGTTATGTCTACTGAAGATGAAAGCATGGACAAGTTTTTCCAAATCCTGCTGAGACATAAATCCTTTAATCCTTGATATTTTCTTAAGGTGATAATAGGCTGACTTTGTAATTGTCGTCATGTGGATGTTGAAATTCAGGTCTGAGTCCATGACTACACCAAGATTTCTGGCTTTGTCTGTTGTTTTGACAGTGTCGTATGAAGCTGAGCGCTGACTTTCAAAAAATGTAGCCTCAGTTAGTGGAGAGAATGAAAATGAAATAAGTTGTTCAAACAGCGAAGCAGTAAAACAGTATGTAAAGAGCAGCTGGTGACACTTTGAACATGTTAAATGAACTGGAAACTGAGCTGTTAATTACAGCTGCTACGTACACAATTTCGGATTCCACAAAGATAACCCAAGAGAAAGTCAAATATCAGCGACCTTTATACAAACAGACGGATTAAGAACACAATAAAAATGCATTGCTGCTGTCGAGGGAAATCTTGATTAACTAATCAGGAAACCTCCAGGTGACACACTGTATTTTCTGAAGGCCTATAAAATATATTTGTCTTTGACTATACATATACACGATAATATAGTTCATTGACGTTTAACATTCCTGTGATTTCTGGCTGCAAACTACATTTTCTTCAATGCATTACGTAAGTTTAAAGTTGGAAGTTTAACTAGAGGTTTGAGGTTAGTGCTAATATAACGTGACATGCTAATTTTAGTATTTATCTGACTATTTTTTTAAACAGTTATAAAGCTCAAGGCTCACAACCAATGGAAAGACCCAGGTGAATCAATGAGTAGAAAAAGGATTGTAAAGACTAGATTCATAATGTAGAAATATATATACATAAGTACACACTACAGTGACATCTGGGGATGTTGTAAAAAACTTTTACTGTGCACAGGCTGTACTAATGATTCATTTGTACATACAGCTATGAGAGTCCCAGACAGTAAGTCAAACAATGTTAAAAGAAACACGTTGGTTTGGGTTTGCAAATGAGATTTGTTGAAGATAAGTGAAATATAAAAAATCCCCCAGCCTTATCCTTTAACATGGACCCATTTAGAGGACTGTGCCATTCTTGGCAAAATGTTATCCCACAGTGACAACAGATGAAGACAGCGTGTACAGAGACGCGAATGATGACAAAGGTGATTAAAGATGATGATGGCTGAGAGCTGAAATATGATCAGAGAGGAGCCGTGATCAGATGACATGAAATACTGCAGCAGAGCAGCGCTGTGCTCACAGCGTGCGTCACGCGTGATTTGCATTTGCTTTATTTGTAATCCTGTCCGACAAGAATCATTAGCTTCAGTTCATGTAATCACCCTGCGAGGTGATGACACCCGCTGTAATGCCGAGACGTGGACGACATTTTAATGCAGCGCTTTGCTTTCGCAGAATGACCACCTGCCTTCACTTCGCTGTGTTCAAATATATTCAAACTGAAAACAGATACTAGCTTCATAAACACACGATTGTCAGTACAACCTAAGGTCTTCATCAAATTTGACTAAATAAACATAAAAAACACATTGATCCAAAAGATTTCTAAACGTAGAAACATGAACAAGATATTTCTCAACACTCCAGAAGTTATTTGAAGTCTGTACTTTTTTTTGTTGTTGTTGAGATATGCTCATTTAATGAGCAGAGAGGAAAGGGGTTTTGGAAGTTTTATCTGAAATAGAATGATGTCACTCGGTATGCGTAAGACAGAAGCCTTTTAGCTCTCTGCTGCAAAAAGAATGTTCCAGCTGTTATGGTTTTTATTGTAGATTTGTACAGAATTATGTAAAGAACAACCTCCCGCGGAGGTCCAACCCTCGTGTTATCCTTGGGTCATATTTGATCACTTGATTTTATATCAGAAATATAGGTTTCTTTCAACCAAATTTCCCTAAAAATAGCATGCAACACTAAAAATAAACAGGGCAAAATGGATTTGGACACGCCCTAAACGCACCTGCGCCAGGCGCTTCACGCCGTGCGCTTCGATCGTTAAAATAGGGCCCTGAAGCTTTAAGGGTTAAACTGTGGGATGGACAAAGAGTGGGTCCTAAAACACTGGGATTTAAAGCGGGGAAGCAGAGTTCGTTTCCCAGAAGAAGTTGAGGAGAAAACACAGGACTTTTACACAGGAAATGGGTGTTTGTTTCCAGGGGAGTAGAAACCCAAAACACAATCTTTTGTCTAATCTAAACTGTTGTCACCGCATGATGCTCACTTTTTGTCGGCTAAACTCAACTGCAACGGCCTCTGAAAGTCCCCTCACGGTAACCCTTTTCTCGGCTATATTTCACTGTACCTGTACTTTTGTTGTGTTGTCTATTTGTACTTGTCTGTTGTTTTGGCTGCTGGACACTTCCAATGTAGAAGAAAGAAGAGGAAACAAAAACTCATCTTGTTTTAAAGCTATGCCAAGGTAATTTCCAAAGAGACTGTAACGCCTCCCTCACAGAGCTCCGCTGAGAGTTGGACAGTCCCCAGACCGACAAGATCAAATCTGGGTGGGGAAAAGTGAAAGAGCAGCGCTTGTCCCTCCTCTCATTATCAACACTGTGGTGCCCTTGAGCAAGGCCCTTAACCTTTGTGTTGTCCTCTGTCTGTTTTGCCTGTTCTTAAAGCATTAAGACTACATGATCACCCAATTCTGCATTACATCTTCTTAGCCAACTTCATTCCAAATAATTACCACTAGTTTAGCACTTATTTATGGAATTAATAGTCAATAAACCTCATTCATATCAAATAATACCTAATTCGATTAAAACGAACTGAAATTATGAATTAGTTTGACTAATAGTTAAGATCAGAGAAACCTATGATGAAATATAATCACAGCCTGTTTTGTGTATGGAATCATCCAAGTTATTTTTGGGCAATTTGGTTGAAAGAAACCCATATTTTTGACATAGAAACTTTGAAAAAGATTTGACCCAAGGACAACATGGGGGTTAACCCCAACCGCTCCAGTGGAGCTGCTCAGTGGCCAGCAGGTCAGACTGTGGTTGTACTGGGCAGCTTCCAGAATGTGTGCTTCCTTTCAGTGAACCTTCCCTGAATAAATAAAGGTTAAGAAAAAAAAACAGGAGAGCTGCAATGTCATTTCCTGAATGAAAGTGAAACTTAGTCTGAGCACAGCAGAGCTGCAGTCGAGACAAGTCTCTCTGTTTCTCTCTGAGGAAACACCCAACTGAGCAGCAGAATCTCTCCTAACACTGGTGAGTACAGGGAGACCGAATGCACTCACTAAATACAGTATTTAGTCAAAGTTAAAACCAGAATCCACCCGAGCCGATAAAGTAGGTCTGCTAAAAGCTAACTAGCCCAGCTTAGCTTCCCTTTGAGTTGTCCAAACAGAGTGCAGTGTCTGACTCAATCTTGTATTGCTTATAAAAGCAGATCAATTACATTTTATAACTTAAAAAATACTCTCAGCCCCCACTGTCTGCTGTCTGCCTTTGTAAGTAGGGGTGTAGTACTATTAGTTTAGTTAGTTAGTAAGTATGACTCACGTGCAAGTTCAGGCTCGTTTCAAAGGTTATGTAACCACTTTTTTTGTAAAATCCTTTTTGTTTAACATGAAACAGCCCTGAAATCTCCATTGCCAAACTCACCAAATAAACAGCTATCCAGCTTGGCTTGGATTATGAATGAGTTAAAAGGAGGAGGAGCGGTGTTATGCATAATTTTGTAGACCAGACACCAGACAGATGTTTTTGTATTTGATTACATCTTCCCAGCTCAGCAGTTTATGGTTATTTAGGATAACACAGTGATGCGAACTGTTAAGGCCTTTTTATAGTTGTGCGTCGAATTGGCGTCTACGTCGGACCCTACGGCGTAGCCTGACGTGCACCTCTCGAAAAATGTAACTACACGTCGCGGCGACGCACGTAGCTCGGCCGTGGCTTGGTAGCGTTGCATTTCAGCCGACTCATTTCCTGGTTCTCCTTCTCCATAAACAACATGAAATCAAGGAGCGGGTTAAGTTCTCCTGCTACATATTTCCCACCGTGGTCAGAAAGAACAGAGGAAACACTTTGTTTCTCTCACTATGACTCTAGGGTCCCTACTCGCTCCGCGCTCCGAAGGTAATCGCCGGCACTCTCTCACTTCTCTCTACCCAACCGGTCTCACCCCAGGTCGTTATATAGTCACGTTATTGTAATCTATTAAGTCGTGGACAGGTTACGTAAATGCCGTTTTTTTCGTGTATATGCAACGACTTTTGAACGTGTACAGGTCACGCTTTTCGAACCTACGCCGGCCAAAACAACAGGACGGGCCGCCACTCGCGACCCGCGCAGGGGCACACAACAACGGGGAAAGTGTGTTTAGGGTGTGTCCAAATCCACTTTTGCTAGTTGCTAGTTTGCTAGCGCATGGTTCTAAAGGGTTGTCCTTAGTGTCTTCATTATCAGAGGTGTGTTTTGGGCGTAACATGCAATCAACCAATCAGAGATCATCTCCCATTCAGGCGTGATTGGACCTTGGTGCATTGCTATTATGAGGGAGGATTTATACCGAATATATTTATTTGTAATCTTCTGCATGTGTGTGTGCTGCTGTGCGTCCCTGTGTGTGTAACAAGCATAGTGTGTGCGTGCACTGTGCACGAGCCTACAGGAGCATTTGACTAATGCTCTGTTAAAATAACAATGAAATGCTGCGTTATTAACTTTAGTCCAGGTTTTTGGTGGTCAATGGGGCGATCACTTCCCGCTGCCTCAAGATAGAAATACTCCCAGAATGCTCCTGAACACACCTCCCTGTAAGACCAGCACACCCAGAATGCACCTGAACACACCTCCCTGTAAGACCAGCACGCCCAGAATGCTCCTGAACACACCTCCCTGTAAGACCAGCACGCCCAGAATGCACCTGAACACACCTCCCTGTAAGACCAGCACGCCCAGAATGCACCTGAACACACCTCCCTGTAAGACCAGCACGCCCAGAATGCACCTGAACACACCTCCCTGTAAGACCAGCACACCCATGGGCCAAAGATGGGCGCAGGTGCATTTGTTATTTAAACCACGTGGGCGCTGGACGGGAAACTGACAACTGCGTCTGTCTTAAACTAGCAAAGACACTTGCGTTGGGTTTTGCACCACTAACATATTGCATAACCCCAATAACCTACTTATTGCGCAATGACATGCACAACCCAGCCAGCCTACATATTAGTGTTGATAAGCTTAATGGACATACCACGCCCAAGTTCAAATGTGATATCAATCGAAATAATTACGTGTTTGAACATGGCAGCAACATTTTGAGAGTTTTTGTGGATCCTAAAGTGCCCAAATGTGTCCCTAAAATTAAAATGTAACCACAAAATCCAAGATGGCTGACTTCCTATTAGGCTAAAAGAAAACATTTTAAACATCATATATGTTTCTAAAGATGAGAACAATGTTCCCACCAACTTTTGTGACCATCAAAAGAACATGTGTGCCAATATTTGTGAGTTTTCCAGCATCCAAAGCTCATAAATGAGATTGTGCAGCAGAAAAATAATAATAGTTTCAAAAACCAAACCACTTTCAATGCTTTAATTAATTAAAAAGATGTATAATAACACTTTTGTCTTTTGCACTTTTTATCCTCAGAGTGCCAACATGTCTGCTCCCAGCAGTCTGCTGACTGAAGATCAGTTTCTGTGCTCCATCTGTCTGGATGTGTTCACTGATCCAGTCAGCACACCATGTGGACACAACTTCTGTAAAACCTGCATCACTAAACACTGGAATACTAATGTTCCTTGTCAGTGTCCCAACTGTAAAGAGATTTTTAACGTAAAACCTGAGCTGCAGGTCAATACTTTAATCTCTGAGATGGCTGCTCAGTTCAGACAGTCTGGATGTTCTTCCTGCTGTGTCTGATGTGTGTCTTCATGTCCTGGATGGTTTCAGACCAAAAGAAACATCTTGTTGGTCCTCAGAAGGAAGAATATGAAGCAAAGAAAGCTGAGCTGTGGAAGACAGGGGCTGAAATTATGCAGATGATACAGAAGAGACGACTGAAGATTCAGGAGATCAAACACTCGGTGGAGCTCAGTGATGAAGATGCTGACAGAGAGATAGCAGAAGGTGTTCAGATCTTCACTGCTCTGAAGGAGTCTGTTGAGAGAAGCCAGTCCGAGCTCATCGAGATGATCCTAGAGAAACAGAGAACGACAAAGCAACCAGCTGAAGGCTTCATCTCAGAGCTGGAACAGGAAATCTCTGAGCTGCAGAAGAGAAGCACTGAGGTGGAGCAGCTCTTACAGTCTGAAGACCAGCAACACCTCCTCCAGAGCTTCACCTCCCTGAATGCTGTTCCACCCACCAAGGACTGGACAGAAGTCAACATCCATCCGCCTTCATATGAGGGGTTTGTGAGGAGAGCTGTGACTCAGCTGGAGGAGATGCTCAGTGAACAGATGAAGAAACTGGTTCGGGTCGAGCTAAGGAGGGTCCAGCAGTCTGCAGTGGATGTGACTCTTGATCCTGATACAGCACATCGTAAACTCATCCTGTCTAATGATGGAAAACAAGTACATGATAGTGATGTGAGGAAGAATCTCCCAGACAATCCAAAGAGATTCCAGAGATTCCAGAATCTCCCAGACAATCCAACGAGGTTCAGGTTAAAGGGAAGACTGCGTGGACTTTAGGAGTGGCCAGAGAGTCGATCAACAGGAAGGGACAAACTCTACCAACTCCTCAGGATGGTTACTGGACGATATGGTTGAGGAATGAGTACTACGCTCTTGCTGGCCCTGCAGTCCTTCTCTCTCTGAAGTCTCAGCCTCAGAAGGTGGGGGTGTTTGTGGATTATGAGGAGGGTCTGGTCTCTTTTTATGATGTTGATGCTGCAGCTCTTATCTACTCCTTTACTGGCTGCTCCTTCACTGAGAAACTCTACCCATTCTTCAGTCCCGAACCTAACTATGGTGGTAAAAACTCTGCCCCTCTGATCATCTCTCCTGTCAGCCACTGAGTAGAACCATTTGATTTTCTAGATTCACTTTCATTTAATGTAATGAATGTGTATTTACTGGTGATGTTCGATGTACTGAGGCTTTTTACTCAGGGGGAGTGTGCATTATATTGGTATATGCTGCATGGTATCATGCAATATTCTTTGGTGTGTATGTTTTGAGTATATGGATCTGTGTGTTATTGAATGTCAACTGTAGTTTGTTTAAACATGTATCCTTATATGTGGTGTGTAAAGAGAATGTGTGCTGTCACCTGTGTTATCTCGAATGCCCAAGACAAATTTCTCCAACGGGAGACACAATGATAAGAATCTGTTAAAATAACATAAACCTATGTGTTTTTTCTGCAAATATTTTTCAAATTTGCTTCTTTCTACAACACACTAATTTGAAGCGACAGACAGGACTCCTTGCACTATATTTATATTTAAATCTTAAATCTCAGACCATACTGATATTGCACTATTCCGTCCCTCTCTTCAATTGTTATTGTATATTTTTCATAAATTTCTAAATGATATTGTATTGTTATTCTGTATACTTAACAGTATTTTTATTAATATATATATATATATATATATATATATTTTTTACTTACTGTCCTTTCTGTTTTTATTCTTATATGTTAAGTGAGTGTTGTACTTTAAGAGCAAAGATTAACCGGAGTCCAATTCTTTGTTTGATTTTGCAAACCTGGCCAATAAAGCTGATTCAATATTTAATTGTTCAGCCTTTGTATTGAAATAACTTGATCTCAGCTATAATATGTTCAGTGAAAATAATTGACAAAGACACTTGCCTTTAACACTGTCAGTCTTAGGCTTACATTTGCTCTTTTTTAAGTTTAACTTCCATTTATCTGCCTCCTAAACCTTCTCATTACCTTCAAATATGGATATATATATATATTTTGCACCTCTTCTTTTTCAGGATTACCAGGGTTATTTGAAAAAGACAAAAACAAAACATTTTATCTGGATTTGTCAAATATGATAGCTCATTTCAAAAGAGAGATACAACTTATCAGTGACATGTATGAGATGTTTTGGTGGAACTGACAGTAAATAGAGGGAAAGGATTGATGGAAATGTGAGGATGTTTCTGCATTGAGTACTGTTACTTTTAAGTACAATTTCCTAATGATTATTACAGACTTTGGGCTCTGTTTTAACTATCTAGTCGCACGGCGTGAAGCGCATGGCACAGGTGTGTTTAGGGCGTGTCCAAATCCACTTTTGCTAGTTTGACGGCAGAAAAAAGGGTCCGTGCGCCGGGCGCATGGTCCTAAAGGGTTGTACTTAGTGTCTTCATTAATTAGAGGTGTGTTTTGGGCGTAACATTCATCAACCAATCAGAGATCATCTCCCATTTCCTTTAAAAGCCAGGCACGTTTGGACCTTGGAGCATTGCTGTTATGATGGAGGATTTGCACCGTAATATTTTTATGTGTAATCTTCTGCATGTGTGTGTGCTGCTGTGCGTCCCTGTGTGTGTAACAAGCATAGTGTGTGTGTGCTGTGCACGAGCCTAGGAGCATTTTACTAATGCTCTGTTAAAATAACAATGAAATGCTGCGTTATTGACTTTAGACCAGGTTTTTGTTGGTCAATGGTGCGATCACTTCCCCCTGCCTCAAGATAGCAATACGCCCAGAATGCACCTGAACACACCTCCCTGTAACACCAGCACGCCCATGGGCCACAGATGGGTGCAGGTGCATTTGCTATTTAAATGACGTGGGCGCTGGACGGGAAATTGAAAACTGTGTCGGTCTTAAACTAGCAAAGACCCTTGCGTTGGGCTTTGCGCTGCACCGCGCCGGGTGCAAGATAGCGCCCATAGTGCATATTTTCTGTCGCCCCCATGAGGAATTCTAAGTAATGACAACAACGCTGTCGGCGCGTCCACATGATACAAGCTTTCCGTGCAGCTTTAAAACATCAGCTTGTTTTAAAACTATGCCAAGGTTATTTTCCAAAGAGACTGTAACGCCTCCATCACAGAGCTCCGCTGAGAGTTGGAGCAACAGTGAAATAGGAGAGCGGCAACGTCACATTTCCTGAAAGTTGAAAGTAACACTGTGTCTGAGCGGCAGCAAGAGCTGCAGTCTGGCAGGTCTCTCGGTTTCTCACTGAGGAAACAGCAGAATCTCTCCTAACACTGGTGAGTACAGGGAGACAGAATGCACTCATTAAATATTTAGTCAACGTTAAAACCAGAATCCAGAACAAAGAAACAAACTAACAGCCGATAAAATAGGTCTGCTAAAAGCTAACTAGCCCAGCTTAGCTTCCCTTTGAGGTGTCCAAACAGAGTAAAGTGTCTGATTTAATCTTGTATTGCTTATAAAGGCAGATAATTGACGTTTTACAACTTAAAAAATACTCTGAGCCCCACTGTCTGTGTTAAGTGTTTTCCAAGTAGTATAATACAAAGGGACAAAGATTAGGAGTAAAAAAAAAGATATGCCAATATGAAAAGAAAAGAGGAAAGGAAAAGAGGAAGAAAAATAATAAAAAACCTTGGGCGTATTACTCAAGACAATGAAACTTAATGTTGCATCACTGGTACTCTAAATTAAAACTGAATTGAACCGTCAGCTGACTTACATCGATCAC
This sequence comes from Perca flavescens, assembly GCF_004354835.1. Taxonomy (NCBI): domain Eukaryota; kingdom Metazoa; phylum Chordata; class Actinopteri; order Perciformes; family Percidae; genus Perca; species Perca flavescens. The sequence goes on from NC_041338.1 coordinate 36,747,373, forward strand.
ACAAAGGGGAAACAGTAGGATATATTCTATGTAGTTTAGTTTTTGAATAATGAAGTCAATGCCTGGCCTTAAACTGGATTAAGTGATGTCTGACATTAAAGGGGTGATAGAATGATTATATAGGGTATTTCACACTGTTCCTTAAGGTCTCCTAATGGGGTATGTAACATTGGTTGGGCTGAAAATGGCCCAGGTGCTATTTTTTGGCCCTTATGCATCCCTGTGTAATGGCTCTATTTGGAACAACAGCTTTTCTTCCAAATATGTTATGCTCATTATTAATTAGATGATCTGAGGTGTTAATAGGATTTGAGGTTCTATGTATGTCCTATTTACCCTCCAAACTGTCATTATTCAACTATGACAGGGTAAAATTGGTTTTGCATTCTATCACCCTTATAATTGAACAATATTGGATTCTACTGAGACTCACCTCCCAAACAATATCATCAATCTGGAGACCCAGTTCCTCTTTCCAAACTTTCTTCAAAGAGTGGGTGGCATAGTTCACCTGTTCAGAAAATACCTTGACAAAATCTGAGATCAAGTGTTTTAAATCTGGTGGGCCAAGCAAAAGACTATAAACCCTTCTTTCCTCAGGGAGGGATTCAAATAGGCAGGTTTTGGTGGACATAGGTCCTAACTTGCAAGTATCTAAAGAAGTGTGTTGATCCAAGGGAAAACTTGTCTTTTAGATGAGTAAATGAGGAAAAATGTTTGTCAATATACAGATATTTTAAAACTATTATGTCTTTTAGCCTCCAACTATAAAAAGTTGCATCTGAGAGTAAAGGGGGAAATGCATGATTATGACACACTGGAGCATAGATAGAGGTTCTAGGCAACTTGCAGCACTTCTTAATTTGCTGCCATATTTTCAAACAATTAAGAACAATTCGGTTATTCACTTTTGTCTTTATAGACAGTCCAGATGTTGAGAAAAGAAGAGCTGGAAGTGAACTGTCTTTGAAATCTTTCTTTTCAATGGCCACCCACGCAGGGGTGTTTGTTTAAATTTCCAGGCTGTAGCCTTTACGCCAACAGGCAAGAGCTCTAAGATTTGCTGCCCAGTAGTAATGTTGAAAGCATGGTAACCCAAGTTTAAATGATATTTTGATATTCTATGAACTTTAAAACCTCAGATAAAAGGCATGATTATTGTGTCTAGTAGTTTAAAGAATTACTTTGTTAGGAAAATAGAAAGATTTTGAAAGAAGTATAGGAATCTTGTCAGTGAGACCATCTTCATTGCTTTTATACGACCCACCATAGAAAAGGGAGCATGCGCCACTTGCCAATATCTCCTTTTAGTCTTTCCACCTTTTCGTGAAAATTCAGTTTAAAAATTAATTTAGGATATTTTGGCAGTGTTACTCCAAGGTATTATAGCTTGTCTGTAACTTTAAATGGGAGTTTATGCAAAAATTCTGCTTCATGGCTGTCCCCAAGAGGCAAAAATTTGCTTTTTTCCAGTTAATTGTGTACCCAGAAACTTCACCAAATTACTTTATGAGGTCTAACAGAATGGGAATAGACTTTTCAGGCTGTGACATAAAGATTGCAACATCATCTGCATATAAAGATAGATGGTGGTCCACATCTCCTAGACGAATGAGGTTGAGAGAGCTGTGTTCTTTTGCCACATTGTAATGGAAAAAGAGTTGACCTTTCTTGATTTATTAGAAAGGAACAAGAAGGGTGGGCGTATAACATTTTAATCCATGAGACAAAATGGCTACCAAATCCAAAGTCCTCAGATACCCTTCACATATATGCCCACTCTACCTAATCAAAAGCTTTCTCTGCATCTAATCAGAGGACTGCCACGTTCTGATCCTTCTTATAGTCATGGTACATTATGGTACATTGGACGCGGTCGCTAGACGGGAAATTGACAACTGTGTCGGTCTTAAACTAGCAAAGACACTTGTGTCGGGCTTTGCGCTGCACTGCGCAGCGCAGCGCTGCGATAAAACAAATAATTAAAGCTGCAAACAGGGATGAACTGGCCCTCACCCCTCCCTGCATGTTGGGGGGACTGGCGGTATACCGATTGATGCAGTAATAGATTTCATAACCATCTGACACTGCAAGCACAAGTTAGACATTATTTCCTGGGTGGAGTGCGTGGCACTGGAAATGACATATTACAAATTTTAAAACACTTCCTCTGTCCACTATATGGCGCTAGAGAACACACATGACATTATACACTAATTATGTCATGCTGCAGTTTAATCTGTGTAAACCACACCATGTAAATGTCATGTAAATCAGATCGTCTTTGTCACATAAAGCTGACTTCCTGTTGTCCGTAGGTGGCACTATAACCATGACTCAATATGGGTGAGTAGATGTCGCCTGGACTCTTAAAATGCATGTGAAGTTTCAGGCAGATTGGAAAAATATAATGCGAAGTTACAAAAGCCTTATGGTGAAATTTGCAAATAGCCCGTTTCTCCACAGCAACATTGTTCCAAGTTGCTGCTGATCGAATTTGTGAAGGATCTGTTGAATCATCTAGGAGTAGTTTAAAAAGAGTTCCATACCATTTAAAGGGCCTAAAATGTTGTCACATCACCTATGACATCATCGTTCGAGCTATCGTCTAATCTTTCGTAATTTAGGGTCACGTTAGTCAGAGGATGGTAACCAAATTTAAAAGAAATCCAATATACTCCGTAGGAGGAGTTTGAAGGAATTTTGCATAAAATACGTGAAAAACGCATACAATTCAAAATGGCCGATTTCCGGTTGGGCAGAGCTAATGAAAGGAAATGGTAAATATGTTTGAAATTATGAGAGCAATGTGTGTACTAAATTTCGGGAATAGTGGCGCAGCTATGACCAAATTAAGGCCTTCAACACATTAGGGGGCACTATGGAGCCTTTTTACATGCATAGACCAAATCGCTGTATAGTCTCGCAGTGCACACAGGTTTTGATGTTGGCGCCAACTGTCATGAGTTTAAGTTTATTAAGGGCGTCAAAAATGCAAAGGCTTAAACTAATTAGGTGGCGCTATGGAGCCACCATGAATAAGATAGATAAGATTAGATATAATAACAATAAGATATTGCACAACTAACATATTGCCCAACCCCAACAGCCTACGTATTTCTCAAATGACACAATGTACACAATGTACTGACATAATGCACAACCCCAATAGCCTACGAAATGCACAACTAACATATTGCACAACCTCATTAGCCTACGTATCGCACAAATGACACAATGTACTGACATAATGCACAACCCCAATAGCCTACAAAATGCACAAATGACATAATGCACAACCCAAATAGCCTACATATTGCACAAATGACACATTTCCACATAACATATGCAGTACACAATGACATATTGAACAATCCATCAGCCTATGTATTGCACCACTAACATATTGCATAACCCTAATAAACGTTAAATGCTTTAATTAATTAAAAAGATATAAAATAATATTTTTTTCTTTTACACTTTTTATCCTCAGAGTGTCGATATGTCTGCTGCCAGCAGTCTGCTGACTGAAGATCAGCTTCTCTGCTCCATCTGTCTGGATGTGTTCAATGATCCAGTCAGCACACCTTGTGGACACAACTTCTGTAAAACCTGCATCACCAGACACTGGGTTACTGATGTTCCCTATCAGTGTCCTAACTGTAGAGAGGTTTTCAACACGAAACCTGAGCTAGAGGTCAATACTTTGATCTCTGAGATGGCTGCTCAGTTCAGACAGTCAGCTCAACAGGAAGCCAGCAGCAGCTCAGAGCAACAAGTGTCCAAACCAAAAGAAGTTCCCTGTGACGTATACTCAAGAACCAAAAGAAGGACCTGGATGTTCTTCCTTGTGTGTCTACTGTGTGTCTTCATGACCTGGATGGTTTCAGACCAAAAGAAACATCTTGTTGGTCCTCAGAACGAAGAATATGAAGCAAAGAAAGCTGAGCTGTGGAAGACAGGGGCTGAAATCCAGCAAGTGATACAGAAGAGACGACTGAAGATTCAGGAGATCAAACACTCAGTGGAGCTCAGTGATGAAGATGCTGACAGAGAGATAGCAGAAGGTGTTCAGGTCGTCACTGCTCTGAAGGAGTCTGTTGAGAGAAGCCAGGCCGAGCTAATCGAGATGATCCAAGAGAAGAAGAGAACGACAAAGCAACCAGCTGAAGGCTTCATCACAGAGCTGGAACAGGAAATCTCTGAGCTGCAGAAGAGAAGCACTGAGGTGGAGCAGCTCTTACAGTCTGAAGACCAGCAACACCTCCTCCAGAGCTTCACCTCCCTGAATGCTGTTCCACCCACCAAGGACTGGACAGAAGTCAACGTCCATTCACCTTCATATGAGGGGTTTGTGAGGAGAGCTGTGACTCAGCTGGAAGAGACGCTCAGTGAACACATGAAGAAGCTGTTTCGGGTCGAGCTGAAGAGGTTCCAGCAGTCTGCAGTGGATGTGACTCTTGATCCTGATACAGCACATCCTAAACTCATCCTGTCTGATGATGGGAAACAAGTACATGATAGTGATGTGAGGAAGAATCTCCCAGACAATCCAAAGAGATTCTTTAACTATGTTTTTGTCTTAGCAAAGCAGAGTTTCTCTTCAGGAAGATTTTATTATGAGGTTCAGATTCAAGGAAAGACTGCATGGACTTTAGGAGTGGCCAGAGAGTCGGTCAACAGGATGGTAAGTACTCTACCGACTCCTCAGGATGGTTACTGGGCGATATGGTTGAGGAATGACAATGACTACCTCGCTCTTGATGACCCTACAGTCCTTCTCTCTCTGAAGTCTCGGCCTCAGAAGGTGGGGGTGTTTGTGGATTATGAGGAGGGTCTGGTCTCCTTTTATGACGTTGATGCTGCAGCTCTTATCTACTCCTTTACTGGCTGCTCCTTCACAGAGAAACTCTACCCATTCTTCAGTCCCGAACCTAACTATGGTGGTAAAAACTCTGCCCCTCTGATCATCTCTCCTGTCTGTCACTGAGTAGAACAACCGTTTGGTTTTCTAGATTCACTTTCATGTAATGTAATGAATGTGTATTTACTGGTGATGTTCGATGTACATATACTCAGGCTTTTTACTAGCTCCTTTTTTATCAAGTCTTACAGATGTTATTGTGTATTTTAAAAGCAATGTTAATTCATCATATTTGACGATTAATCTCATAATCCTGCCCGGTAAATTTCATATACACAAATCTAAATTTGCCAAGTCATAACCATGTCTAAACGTTTTTTGATTGATTGTTTTTATTTTAGTCTGGAACATGTTAATAATAAGAAAGGTGTATTCACCCTTCATTGTTATAACTGTCATCTGTCTTTTTTGACAATATGTGAAATCTGTTTATTTTCTACCATTTACATTCTTAATAAAGTTATAAAAAAAGGGAAACCATGAGCAGAATTTTCAATTCTTATAAAGGCATTAATAATATGTCAGCCCTATGTTCCCACAGCCCAATGTTCCCTCAGTTCTAGGACATTTTCAAAATTAGGTCTTGTGTTCCTACATTTCCCTTCAATTTAGGCCCTATCCTCCCACAGCAATTTTTTTTAGGGTTAGGGGTTAGGGGATAACATCTGATACAAAGTTATGAAAAATGAAATGTGGTAAACATAGGGCTGTGGGAACATAGGGCTGTGGGAACATAGGCACGCTCCCAACGATACAGTATGTTTCTGCAAATCTTTCAGTTTTGTTATGTTGCCTGTTTGTTGTTATGTTGCCTGTTTGTACTTGTCTGTTCTTTTGGCTGCTGTACACTTCCATTGTAGAAGAAAGAAGGAAGAGAGGAGAGGAAACAAAGGCGTATCTTGTTTTAAAACTATGTCTAGGTATTTTTCAAAGAGGCAGTAACGCCTCCCTGACAGAGCTGCACTGACAGGAGGAATGTCACATTTCCTGAACTGCCTGAGCAACAGCAGCGTTGCAGTCAAGATAAGTCTCTCTGTTTCTCTCAAAAGAAACATTCAACTGAATCCAGCAGCTTTTTCTCAACAACAACAGAATCTCTGCCAAACACTGGTGAGTACACTGAGGCAGAATATTTGCTCAAAGTTAAAAAACTAGAATCCAGAACAAAGAAACAAAGTAAAAGCAGTAGCCAAATGAGTTGATACAAAACTGATTAAGCCTATCAGCAAAACTAAACTCTGTATTTCTCGGTACGGTGCCGTCCAGCAACTTTCATCAGCAGCAACTCAGGTGATGTGTTTTTACGTCACCAATGAGAAAAGACAACAGATAACACATATCTCCAGAACATTCTGACACTAACATGGCATTTTTCAAACGGGCACATCAAAAGAAAATGAACTTAGTTTGAGACCTGTTTCTGTCTCAGGACCAAACTCTCGCGAGATCTGGCAACAAAGAGAAGCTAACGTCAGCTAACGTTCCTGAACCCCCTAACAAAACTAATCTCCGTGATGCTAAATTTGTTAGCAAAAGAACATATTAATAAATTATTCAAATATAACTTTTCATTCACTACACGTTCAAACAAGGCCACGCCCCTTCAGGAGACAGGATGTATGTACTGTTTAATACCAATGGCACTGCTTGAAATGCGCTATCTTGAGTATAGAGGATATTTGCTGAAAGCTAGCATCAGATGGACAGTGTTGTTTTCATTACTTAGAATTCCTCATAGGGGCGACAGAAACTATGCACTATAGCTTTAAGCAAGACGGCAGCAGTCGGCAGCGGCGAAACAATAATGTTGGGTGTTTGCTGATGTGCATGTGTCATGGGTATAAATACGTGCACTTTTAAAGCTTCCTTTTTCTACTGTTATTTTCTTACAAGCAATGTAGCATTTTAAAAGATATTTTCTTTAAATGGAGTCTGCCGCAACTACAGCGTCAATTAACATGCAATCGCAAGGTAATGGAAGTCAATGGAGGCCAAACGGCGTTGATAAACACGCTAAAAAGCGAGTATGCGTCTTAATAACACGCCAACAATAGCATATGAATTGGCGTGTCATACATACACCACTTCATGATATCAGTCTGGATTTTTCTACAGACTTTCCTGTTCTTACATCACAGCGTCTGCGATTGCTGTTTAGAAGCCGGCGAGCCTGAGTGGTTAAAGCAGCGGCTGTAAAATGCTGGAATGGTTTTATTTTCTATACATTCTTCGCAATAAAAGTCACCCATTATTTTGTAATTTAAAAAGCTTTTGTTGTGAAGCAGCAAAATGTTGGGTCTTCATCAGTAGTAACTGCTCCCTCAGACGCTTCAATAAAACAAATAATAAAGACACATACTGGCTAAATATATCACAGTGTTAAATTCAATATTTAAGTGGAATAAAACATATTTAACCTGTCAAAGTTTGATTTCATGAAACAAGTTAAAAGATATGTAATGACAGTTTTGATTTTTCACACTTTTTGTCCTCAGAAGATCAGTTTCTCTGCTCCATCTGTCTGGATGTGTTCACTGATCCAGTCCTCCCACCATGTGGACACAACTTCTGTAAAACCTGCATCACTGATCACTGGGATATTAATTGTCACAACAGTGTCCCACCTGTAGAAAGGCTTTCAATACGAAATCTGAGCTGCAGGTCAATACTTTGATCTCTGAGATGGCTGCTAAGTTCAAAAAGTCAGCTAAACGGAAACCAAAAGAAGTTCCCTGTGAAGTCTACTCAGGATCCAAACTGAAGACCTGGATGTTCTTACTGGTGTGTCTGATGATTGTCTTCATTGCCTGGATGGTTTCAGACCAAAAACTGTCTGAAGGCTTCATCAAAGATCGGAAAAAGGGGATCTCTGAGCCGAAGAAGACAAGCACTGAGGTGGAGCAGCTCTATGTGGCTCAGCAGAAGAAACTCAGTAAACAGAACCTGCTCCATGAGCCTGATCTGAAGACGGTCCAGCAGTATGAAGTGGATGTGACTCTTGATCCTGATACAGCATATCCCTGGCTCATCCTGTCTGATGATGGAAAACAAGTTAAACTTGGTGATGTGTGGAAGAATCTCCCAGACAATCCAGAGAGATTTGATACTTGTGTTATTGTCTTAGCAAAGCAGAGTTTCTCTTCAGGAAGATTTTATTACGAGGTTCAGGTTAAGGGGAAGACTTCGTGGGATTTAGGAGTGGTCCGAGAGTCGATCAACAGGAAGGGACTTATTATACTGAGCCATAAGAATGGCTACTGGGTGATAGGGTTGAGGAATGAAAAGGAGTACCTCGCTGCTGCTGGCCCTGCAATCCGTCTCTCTGTGAAGTCTCGGCCTCAGAAGGTGGGGGTGTTTGTGGATTATGAGGAGGGTCTGGTCTCCTTTTATGATGTTGATGCTGAAGCTCTCATCTACTCTTTTACTGGCTTCTCCTTCACTGAGAAACTCTACCCATACTTTTATCCCGGTCCTATTTATGAGGGTGGTATAAACTCTGCCCCTCTGATCATCTCTCCTGTCAGTCACTGAGTAGAACAACCATTTGGTTTTTTAGATTCACTTTCATTTAATGTAATACATGTATATTTACTGGTGATGTTTGGTGTACATATACTCAGGCTTTTGGGGGGAGTCTGCAATATATTGGTGTACACTGCAGGGTATCATGCAATATCCTTGGTGTGTATGTTCTGAGTGTATGGATCGGTGTGTGTTACTGAATGTTAACTGTAGTTTGTTTGTACATGTATCCTAATATGTGGTGTGTAAACAGGCTGTGTGCTATCACCTGTTTTATGTTGAATGCTCAAGACAAATTTATCTTGAGAGAAACAATAAAGGCTTATCTTACCTTATCAGATTTTTCTTGAAATGTTTTTCACATTTGCTTCTTGCTACAACACACAGATTTGAACAGCAGTGAATTCATTGCATTTTATGTGTTGGGAATTGGAAGGGTTACAGATTCAATTATTGGCAAATTAAAAGATGTTTTATTAATATTAATAAAGTAATGAGTTGTCAAAAATTGACAAACAATCAAAATGGGGCACCACCCTGGAACCAGGGGTCAACACTTGAACTGTGAAATAGTCTCATTGATGGTGTTCCCTTTAAAATACAGATCTTAATTAATTTGATTAATTTATCTGGTATCTTTGACAGGAACAGAAGAAGATTGAATTTGAGCATCGACTTGTTTAACCAGCCCTTATTACAACAAATACACAAATAATCACAACTGCTATGTAAGTATAGTAGAATTTATTTAACTTCAAAATTATCAATGGCCAATTAATAACTCTTCAATCATCACGCTACATACCTTTTTTACAACCTACAACCAAAAGAAAAACAAACAACACATGTGGCAGGCATGTGTCTGGGAGGTGACGAGATATAGTCTAGCCCAAGGACTACCAAAATGGCCGTCAGGGGACCGCGTTGGCGGGTCGTGGAGCTGGAGCAGCCCACGAGGCTTTGTTAACCTGTTAACTCGTCCAAGCTACCGTGTTTAGAGCAAAGATGCCCAACACAGCTACTTACGCACATTGTGGCTGGGGCTAGCCGTTTAGCTGTTCAACCACGTGTGTGTGTGTGTGTGTGTGTGTGTGTGTTACGTTAGTGAGAGAAGAAAGGGGAAAGAAAGAGACACACTTAGATCTTGGTTATCGAAAATGACCAGTCCTCTCGTTCCCCCAGGTCTGGACTAATGTAAACTTAGGGCAGACTCTGAGCATTTTCTCTGAACAAGGGGACGTTCATTATACTCGCTGTGGTGAGCTAAACAGCTGATTCTTCACAGAGATAAACACGGCTCCACCGGTCTACACTGGACCATGGGGTGGCGTTCTCGTCACCAGACTGACCAATGGAGATATCTCGCGGAGCAGTAACTAAACTAAAAAGTGGAAGTTTTGTTGTGTTGTCTGTTTGTACTTGTCTGTTCTTTCAGCTGCTGTACACTTCCATTGTAGAAGGATGAAGAGGAAAAAAAAGCATATCTTGTATTCAATCTATGTTAAGGTATTCTCCAAAGAGGCAGTGACGGCTTCCACACAGAGCTGCACTGAGAGGAGGAATGTCACATTTCCTGAACTGCAGGTGAGAGTTTGTCTGAGCGACAGCAGCGCTGCAGTCGAGACAAGTCTCTCCGTTTCTCTCGAAAGAAACAGCAGCAGCTTTTTCTCAACAACAGCCGAATCTCCGCCAAACACTGGTGAGTACACTGAGACAAAATACACACAAGAATGCAGGCTTGGTTCGGTAACCTGTCCATTAAATAAAAATCACAGCTCCAAAACTTAATAAAAAGGGATGGAAAAATAATTGGCCAAATGCCACCAACTCCTCTTCAGGAGCTCTTCGAGGAGGCGGTGAGGAAACAGGGTCTCAAAATCACCCACGACCCAAATCACATCTTCAATATGTATATATATATATATATATATATATATATATATATATATATATATATATACATATTATACAGTATAGGCCAAAAGTTTGGACACACCTTCTAATTCAATGTGTTTCTTCATTTTTCATGACTATTTACATTGTAGATTCTCACTGAAGGCATCAAAACTATGAATGAACACATATGGAATTATGTACTTAACAAAAAAGTGTGAAATAACTGAAAACATGTCTTATATTTTAGATTCTTCAAAGTAGCCCCCCTTTGCTTTTTTTGATAACTCTGCAAACCCTTGGTGTTCTCTCAATGAGCTTCATGAGGTAGTCACCTAGAATGGTTTTACCTTCACAGGTGTGCTTTGTCAGGGTTAATTAGTGGAATTATTTCCCTTATTAATAAAAAAGCAAAGGGTGGCTACTTTGAGGAATCTAAAATATATGACATGTTTCAGTTATTTCACACTTTTTTGTTAAGTACATAATTCCATATGTGTTCATTCATAGTTTTGATGCCTTCAGTGAGAATCTACAATGTAAATAGTCATGAAAATAAAAAGGAAACGCATTGAATGAGAAGGTGTGTCCAAACTTTTGGCCTGTACTGTATATATATATATATATATATATATATATATATATATATATATATATATATGCTAAGATATATTTGATATGGTATTATGCAATTGGGCATTTTGCAATACAGAAGTTATTGACCACAGCATGAGTTAACGACAAATGTGCAATCATTATAAAAATGAAGTGCAATACGAGGGGGAGGATGTGTTGTGGGTTCTCTTCTGTTCTTCTGTGATTGTGAGGAAAAGTGTGTGTGGGGGGGGTATGGTGTGAGGTTTATTAGAAATGTATTGAAGCATTGGATGAGATAATGTATGATATGTTTCTATGTAGGTTAACTGTATGTTTGTGTGTCTATGTGCGATGTGTTACCATTTTGTGAATTTCTCCTATACTGCAGGAGACAATAAAGGCTTATCTTATCTTATCTTAAGAATGTATTGATTATAAAGGCGGATAATTGACGTTTTTCAACTTAAATAACTGTGACACACTTTGGTAAGCAAACTCTTTCCTCTCAGCCTCCCTGTCTCTGTAGTTCCTGCTGTGTGCCTTTGTAAGACAGAACAGCTGATCATATTTACTGTGTTTCAACAACCGGTCTGAACTCAAAACCTGAGCTCTACTCAGACAGGAAGTTCCACTCAGGACAAATGTTTAACTGAGGTCCATCGGTGGCCGTGGGGCATGTGGAGAGCAGTAGCTTCCATCTTTTCTTCTGCACATTTAAAAAAGGGACATTTAATTATAAAGACATCACTGTTTCAGTGCTTGTGCACATTCTGGTAGCTGGATTGCCTACCAACCCACAAACTGTGAAATAAGACGACCTAGTCAGCTGATCAGAAAACATGTGAGCCAACCAAATTTGGCTCATTAGAATGAACCGCACCCCATCTGAGTTATCGGTTTGACAACTACCTTCACGAAAGTGCGCCATATTTTTCTAGCAAGCCAATCCAAGCACTCCTTCGGCACATAAGACTGTAGGCAGTACTTTTTTTATTAGTCATTGAACGTTTCTAATGTACAAATAACGAGAGAAAAAACTGACTTTACACACACCAGTGTACTGTTGACACACACAGGACAGATGTTAAAACCAGGTGGAAACAGGGCCTTTGACGCTAAAGGTCTTTAATATAGAAAAATACTGACTATATATAAATATATATTAGTAAATTATAATATAATAAATGTTCAATATTAAATTGGAAATAAAAATGTTAAGACCAGTGTGGAAGTTACTTTTAAAAAGTAGTGTTTGCTCGTTACTCGTTACTTCTTAAAAAAGTAATCCATTACTTTACTTAGTTATCCCCTATGGAAAGTAACTTTTTACGTTATTCATTACTTTTACGTTACTTTTAAAAGCAGGCGTCTCTGGCAGAGACTGAAGTTAATTATACAAAAACTATCTTTGACCATAATGCCAATCTCTGGTCTATCAGTGAAGTGTCTGAACTACACTGCAGACTGGATTCTCTCCTCACAGAGTGACGGCTGATTCATTATGAACGAGTCCAGCGTGGGTTGAATGCACATCAGCACGTCATCGGCGTTAAAAGGTGTTAGTGTATGTAATGTCTGTATCGACTTGTACCGGTTGCGCAGCCACTATGGGCCGTGCATTGTCGTAGACACATGGAGCCTCTTTTCTGGAAGTCTTTGCATATCCATGCGACTGACACAAGTCCACAGCGGTCCGCTGCGTGTAGCCTATGTATGAGCCCATCTCCACCGCATCCATCTGTGAGGTTGTCAGCTTGTTTGTGGGACGGCCGATTTAAGCGCCAGTCCTCAGAGATGTAGTGGCATGTGTCACGTAGCTCTCCGCTCAGAGCGCCGTCCAGCAAAAAGCCATGAAGCTTAAACTGGCTGCAGCATTGCTCTGCTACCAGCGTCTGTCACGTACCGTGTGGAACGCAACTGAGAAGACCGTCAGTAGTAGCGCGTTACACTACTTTTTACCTGAAAAAGTAGTTACGTTACCTAACACTGGTGAAGACCCTCTTAGCCATGTCTGCTTGTTACTTGTTAGTGTGGCTGATTGTAGGCTTTGATTAGCTGCAGAGAGCTAAGGGGATGAGAGCAGGCGGGCGGTGTGAGATCTGTGCAGAACACCGGAACAAAAACGCAGACAGTATGATAATCACATCCAAAACACAAGATTCACTCTCTGGGGTTTCTGTGACAAGAGAAGTACTTTCAAAGTACCAATGTTTAAAAATACACAGAGCTAAAGGATTGTAGCCCCACCGAGGGGAGAAGTCACGCCGTGTCCTGATGTCAGATGGATTCTGATTGGCTGACAGTGTTTCTATCATTCATAGAATCACTCTGAAAGAGATCCCAACGATATCGTTCTCCACTGTTTTTATGAAACAAATAATCAAAAGATATGTAATAACAGTTTTGTTTTTTCACACTTTTTATCCTCAGAGTGCCAACATGTCTGCTGCCAGCAGTCTGCTGACTGAAGATCAGTTTCTGTGCTCCATCTGTCTGAATGTGTTCACTGATCCAGTCACCATACCATGTGGACACAACTTCTGTAAAACCTGCATCACTAAAAACTGGGATAGTGATCTTCCCTATCAGTGTCTAAACTGTAAAGAGGTTTTTAACATGAAACCTGAGCTACAGGTCAATACTTTGATCTCTGAGATGGCTGCTCAGTTCAGACAGTCAGCTCAACAGAAAGCCAAAGAAGTTCCCTGTGACGTCTACTCAGGATCCAAAAAGAAGACATGGATGTTCTTCCTGGCGTGTCTGATGTGTGTCTTCATTTCCTGGATGGTTTCAGAACAAAAAAAACATGATTTTGTTCTTCTGAAAGAAGAATTTGAAGAAAAGAAGATTGAGCTGTGCAAGACACAGGCTGAAATTCTGCAAATGATCCAGAAGATCAAACACTCAATGGAGCTCAGTAAGGAAGACACAAGCATACAGATCTTCACTCTGAAGGAGTCTTTCGAGAGAAGCCAGGCTGAGCTCATCGAGACGATCAAAGAGAAACAGAAAACAACAGAGAAACTGGCTGAAGGCTTCGTCAAAGATCTGAAACAGGAAATCTCTGAGCTGAAGAAGAGAAACACTGAGGTGGAGCAGCTCTATGTGGCTCAGCAGAAGAAACTCAATAAACAGATGAAACTGCTCCATAAGCCTGATCTGAAGAGGCTCCATCAGTATGAAGTAGATGTGACTCTTGATCCTGATACAGCACATCCTAAACTCATCCTGTCTAATGATGGAAAACAAGTTAAACATGGTGATGTGGTGAAGAATCTCCCAGACAACCCAGAGAGATTTGATACTTGTGTCATTGTCTTAGCAAAGCAGAGTTTCTCTTCAGGAAGATTTTATTACGAGGTTCAGGTTAAAGGGAAGACTGCATGGGATTTAGGAGTGGTCAGAGAGTCGATCAACAGGAAGGGACAAATCATACTGAGCCCTCAGAATGGTTACTGGACGATATGGTTGAGAAATAGAAATGAGTACTACGCTCTTGCTGGCCCTTGGGTCCGTCTGTCTCTGAAGTCTCAGCCTCAGAAGGTGGGGGTGTTTGTGGATTATGAGGAGGGTCTGGTCTCCTTTTATGACATTGATGCTGCAACTCTTATCTACTCCTTTACTGGCTGCTCCTTCACTGAGAAACTCTACCCATACTTCAATCCTGAACCTAACTATGGTGGTAAAAACTCTGCCCCTCTGATCATCTCTCCTGTCAGTCAATGAGTGTATGGATCGGTGTGTGTTACTGGATGTTAACTGTAGTTTGTTTGTACATGTATCCTAATATGTGGTGTGTAAACAGGCTGTGTGCTATCACCTGTTTTATCTTGAATGCCAAAGACAGATGTATCTTGAGGGAAACAATAAAGGCTTATCTTACCTTATCAGATTCTTATCAATGTGTTTTTTTCTTGAAATGATTTGCAGTGAATTCATTGTATTTTATGATAAAATGTCATGCTCCTGATTTCATGTACAGAAACCTAAATTTGCAAAGTCTTCGTTCTGTTTAAAATTTTCTTTTTAATAGATTTTTTTACTTAAACCTACATTGTGTAATTTTTTTAGTTGATTCTTAGCAAAAAAAACTTTGCTCTTTCACAAATATGTGCTCATTCATGTGTAAGTACTTCCACCAGCTAATCAAAGTATTCTCATAAGCGTAGAATCTGACATTCAGAATCATTCAGAATAGGGGGCGGGACATACCTCCATCTTTATAATACATTAGCCAAAGAGGGACATACCTCCATCGTTAAAATACATTAACCAAAGAGGGACATACCTCCATATTTATAATACATTAGCCAAAGAGGGACATACCTCCATCGTTAAAATACATTAACCAAAGAGGGACATACCTCCATATTTATAATACATTAGCCAAAGAGGGACATACCTCCATCGTTAAAATACATTAGCCAAAGAGGGACATACCTCCGCATTTCGCCCTCTTACATTCAGTGGCACCGTGACAAATGCCAGGGGGAGATTAAAAAGAGAATTAAAATGACAACGCGACAGGCAAAACAACAAGAACAATGTTAATATCGGAGTGGCTAGAACAGCTGCGTGGAAACGATGGAGATACTAAGAGATCATTTTGGGTTTGGCCACCGTAGGAGTTAAAACACGCTCAGAATGGGAGGGACTAGAAAGTCATATTCAGTTGGTAGTCATATACAATTTCACCGCAAGATGGGAGAAATTCTTGCACAATGTAGCTTTAAATACTCTGGAATATGTAAATAATGAGAAAAGTGTATCTACCCTTCAGTATTATAAACAATTATTTGTTGATCTATCTAATATTTAAATTAAAATGCTGTTTATTTAAATGTTTTCTATTTTTTACTTTTCTGTCATCTCTTTTATTTATTTTAGTCTGTCATCTGTGTTTTTTGACGTTATGTGAAATGTATTCTGTCTGACTTTGTACCATTTACATTTTTAATGAAGTAACAAAAGGTAAACAGTGAGCCAACTTTGGATTCTTAAAAAAGGCATTTAAGAGGCACATCTATTGTTTTGTTCAGTTGCAACAATCCCAAGTTTCAATTCATATTTCTTAAGAATATTCACTCACTTGAAGGCTACTTACATTACGTCATTCAAAATCACACTAAGGTATATATGCCCACAGTATTCATCCTATGTGTAAATGATCAGAACAGTTACTGCACCGGGTGGCAGTGTGAAAATATTTTTTCTAAAATAGCACAATGGACTGAGGATGGGATGAGGATTTGGTATTTGGTTTCCGCAGAATGTTAACCCGTGGATTTGTTATTCCCCAAAAATATGGATTTGGTGCATCCCTAGTTCTTGCTGCTAGAACAGAGGGTAAAGTGTTAATGGCCCATCAAAAAACACTCTTATTGGCTAACATGCAAGAAAACGTTCACCCTAAATACTGCAGTATAGCTGACAGTCGTAGCTTTTGGGCAGAGGTCTTTACTACTAACCAAGATTTGGGGTTACCGAGGTAACTTAAGGTCCAACCCAGGGTTTTGTGTATCACGACGGTGGGTCGCTTCTTACCAGGTTACAACGCCAAGAACAGTGAATTAATATTTTTCTCAGTCTATATTAACTAGTAAAGATGACGATAGAAGATAGCATTTTATTTGGCTATAATGTATGTAAAATGACCACTGTAGGAACATGGTTATATAGCCTCACCTTTGAAAAGAGCCACATTTTAACCATGCACGGGTAAATTAAACAAATGCAGGCCTAATTAAAGGCTAAATTACAATAACTAAATAGACTAACTAAACTAGCTGAAGACACACTAACTAGAGACTAGAGAGCAATTACTACAGTAGGCTATACCTACTGTATAATAGACATCATTGACTTGGAATGAACTGGATTTGCTACATGTCTCTGGGTGATATCTTCAATGTGGTAAAGATTAATTTAATGTACAATAAATGATAGCTTACTACACTTTGTGAGGGAAGTGCCACCTCATGGTGAAACCCTCTAAGTGAATGAAAGGGTGTGATTACTGTGGCTTCTGGCTTGGAGGGGAATATTTAGATGGCGTCATCTGTATAACTAATTATTTGGTTATACAAATATTGTATCTAATTTTAAAATGCTGTGTATTTTCCCTTCTTCTATTTTTATGTTTTTTGTCATTCCATTTATTTTTGTCTGTTAAACAGTGAGCCTAACTTTGTATTCTTTGTATTCTTATAAGGCATCAGATATATAGTATGTTTCTGCAAATCTTTCAATTTTGCTGTGTTTTTTGTTCTTTTGACTGCTGTACACTTCCATTGTAGAAGAAAGACGAGGAAACAAAAGCATATCTTGTTTTCAATCTATGTTAAGGTATTTTCCAAAGAGGCAGTAACGCCTTCCACACAGAGCTACACTGACAGGAGGAATGTGACATTTCCTGAACTGCCGGTGAAAGTTTGTCTGAGTGACAGCAGAGCTGCAGTCAAGACAAGTCTCTCCGTTTCTCTCAAAAGAAAAATTCAACTTTATCTAGCAGCTTTTTTTCAACAACAGCCGAATCTCTGCCAAACAGTGGTGAGTACACTGAGAAAAAATGCACACATGAATGTATTGCTTATAAAGGTCAGATAAATAACTAGATAAATAACAACTTAAATAACTGTGACACACTTTGGTAAGCAGCCTTGAACTTCAAACTCTTTCCTCTCAGCCTCCCTGTCTAAGGTGCAGATGTTAAAAAAACACTTTATTTTCTTATACTGCCCATGGCTGCTGCATCTGTATTAAAAAAAAGTTAAAACCAGAGCTTTCAGAACAGGGTCAAATCTGAAGTTTTAGGGGATTTTTTTCTAGAATACGTTTACCTCACTATTTGAAGCTTTGGCAATGTTTCACATGAAAATCTGACATTGTAACATTATAGATATGACAGAAAATACAGAAAAGCATAATAGGTGACCTTTAAAGATGTGAACTAACTACAGACTGTTGGCTAGTTCATGGAATCACGGCCGTGGATCGCTACAGAATTCATATAAGTGAAACACAATGAAATTCTGCATTATTATTGCATAAAAAAATCACGAATATGTAGGATTGTACTACAGACATTCCTTCTCTTACATCACAGTGCTGCTATCGCTGTTTAGAAGCCGGCGAACCTGAGTGGTCAAAGCAGCAGCTGTATATTTCCTTTACATTCTTCGCAATAAATGTCCCTTGTTATTTAGATATTTACAAGCTTTTGTCATGAAGCAGCAAACAAAGAAAATGTTGGGTCTTTATCAGCAATAACTTTCGATAAAACAAATAATAAAGACAAATACTGGGTAAATATATCACAGTATATCTTTATAAATGTGTTAAGTTCAATAGTGAAGTGGAATTAAAAATATTTAACCTGTGAAAGTGAGATTTTCTGAAACAAATTAAAAGATGTCATTACAGTTTTGAGTTTTCACCTTTTTTATCCTCAGAGTGTCGATATGTCTGCTGCCAGCAGTCTGCTGACTGAAGATCAGTTTCTCTGCTCCATCTGTCTGAATGTGTTCACTGATCCACTCACCATACCATGTGGACACAACTTCTGTAAAACCTGCATCACTGATCACTGGGATATTAACTATCCCTATCAGTGTCCCAACTGTAGAAAGGCTTTCAACACGAAACCTGAGCTGCAGGTCAATACTTTGATCTCTGAGATGGTTGCTCAGTTCAAACATTCAGCTCAACTGATACCAGAAGAAGTTCGCCGTGACGCCTACTCAGGATCCAAACTGAAGACCTGGCTGTTCATACTGCTGGGTCTGATGTTCGTCTTCATGGCCTGGGTGTTTTCAGAACAGATGAAGCTGAAGGCCCATCTCGAGCTAATGAGGGTCCGGCGGTATGCAGTGGATGTGACTCTTGATCCTGATACAAAAAATCTTTATCTCATCCTGTCTGATGATGGAAAACAAGTTAAACTTGGTGATGTGTGGGAGATTATTTCTTCTTTTTTTCGCCTAAGCAATCCAAAGAGGTTTGATGACTATTTGTATGTCTTAGCAAAACAGAGTGTCTCTTCAGGAAGATTTTATTACGAGGTTCAGGTTAAAGGGAAGACTGAATGGACTTTAGGAGTGGCCAGAGAGTCGATCAACAGGAAGGGACAAATCACACTGAGCCCTCAGAAAGGTTACTGGACGATATGGTTGAGGAATGACAATGAGTACAAAGCTGCTGCTGGCCCTGATGTCCTTCTCTCTCTGAAGTCTCGGCCTCAGAAGGTGGGGGTGTTTGTGGATTATGAGGAGGGTCTGGTCTCCTTTTATGATGTTGATGCTGCGGCTCTTATCTACTCCTTTACTGGTTGCTCCTTCACTGAGAAACTCTACCCATTCTTCAGTCCCGAACCTTACTATGGTGGTAAAAACTCTGCCCCTCTGATCATCTCTCCTGTCTGTCACTGAGTAGAACAACCGTTTAATTTTAATTTAATGTTATATATGTATATTTACTGGTGATGTTTGGTGTACATATACTCAGGCTTTTAACTCAGGGGGAGTGTGCAATATATTGGTGTACACTGCAGGGTATCATGCAATGTCCTTGGTGTGTATGTTCTAAGTGTATGGATCGGTGTCTGTTACTGAATGCTAACTGTAGTTTGTTTTGTACCTAATATGTGGTGTGTAAACAGGCTGTGCTGTCACCTGTTTTATCTTGAATGCCCAAGACAGATTTATCTTGAGGGAAACAATAAAGGCTTATCTCACCTTATCAGATTCTTATCAATGTGTGCTTTTCTTGAAATGTTTTTCACATTTGCTTATTACTACAACACGCAGATTAGAACAGCAGTGAATTCATTGTATTTTATGATAAAATGTCATGCTCATGCTTGGTATATTTCATGTACAGAAATCTAAATTTGCCAAGTCTTTGTTCTGTTTAAAAGTTTGCCCTCTCACACTCAGTGGCACCGTGATGAATGCCAGGGGGAGATTAAAAGAGAATTGAAATGACAACGCGACAGGCAAAGCAACAAGACCAAAGTTGATATTGGAGTGGCTAGAACAGCTGCGTGGAAACGTGTAAATAATAACAAAAGTGTATCCACCCTTCAGTATTATAAACAAGTATTTGTAGATCTATCTAATATTTAATTTAAAATGCTGTTTATTTAAATGTTTTCTATTTCTATTTTTCTGATATCTCTTTTAGTTATTTTAGTCTGTCATCTGTTTTTTGACATTATGTGAAATCTATGATGTCTGACTTTGTACCATATACATTCTTAATGAAGTAACAAAAGGCAAACAGTGAGCTAACTTTGGATTCTTAAAAAAGGCTGTTGAGTTGCAACAATCCCAAGTTTCATTTCATATTTCTTAAGAATATTCACTCACTTTTAGGCTACTCATAGTCATTCAAAATCACACTAAGTTATATATGCCCACAGTATTCATCCTATGTGTAAATGTTCAGAACAGTTACTGCACCAGGTGGCATCGTGAAAATATGTTTTCTAAAATAGCACAATGGACTGAGAATGGGAGGAGGATTCGGTATTCGGTTTCTGCAGAATCTTAACCAGTGGATTTGTTATTCGGGCTGAACCCCAAAAATATGGATTCGGTGCATCCCTAGTTCTTGCTGCTAGAACAGAGGGTAAAGTGTTAACGGCCCATCAAAAAACACTCTTATTGGCTAACATGCAAGAAAACATTCACCCTATATACTGCAGTATACCGCATCACTGATCACTGGGATATTGATCTTCCCTGTCAGTGTCCCAACTGTAAAAATGATTTTAGCATGAACCCTAAGCTACAGGTCAACACTTTGATCTCTGAGATGGCTGCTAAGTTCAGACGGTCAGCTCAACTGATACCAGAAGAAGTTCCCCGTGACGTCTACTCAGGATTCAAAATGAAAACCTGGATGTTCTTCCTGCTGTGTCTGATGTGTGTCTTCATGGTCTGGATGGTGTCAGAACAAAAGAAACATGATTTTGTTCTTCTGAAAGAAGAATTTGAAGAAAAGAAGATCGAGCTGTGCAAGACACAGGCTGAAATTCTGCAGATGATCCAGAAGGAGATCAAACACTCAATGGAGCTCAGTAAGGAAGACACAAACAGACAGATGTTCACTCTGAAGGAGTCTTTTGAGAGAAACCAGGCCGAGCTCATTGAGATGATCAAAAAGAAGACAAGAAGGACAGAGAAACTGGCTGAAGGCTTCGTCAAAGATCTGAAACAGGAAATCTCTGAGCTGAAGAAGAGAAACACTGAGGTGGAGCAGCTCTATGTGGCTCAGCAGGAGAAACTCAGGAAACTGATTGTGTTATTGTCTTAGCAAAGCAGAGTTTCTCTTCAGGAAGATTTTATTATGAGGTTCAGGTTAAAGGGAAGACTGAGTGGGATTTAGGAGTAGTTAGAGAGTCAATCAATAGGAAGGGAAAAATCACACTGAGCCCTCAGGATGGTTACTGGACTATAGCGTTGAGAAATAGAAATGAGTACTACGCTGCTGCTGGCCCTCGTGTCCGTCTGTCTCTGAAGTATCGGCCTCAGAAGGTGGGGGTGTTTGTGGATTATGAGGAGGGTCTGGTCTCCTTTTATGATGTTGATGCTGAAGCTCTTATCTACTCCTTCACTGGCTGCTCCTTCACTGAGAAACTCTACCCATTCTTTAGTCCCAGTCTTAATGATGATGGTAAAAACTCTGCCCCTCTGATCATCTCTCCTGTCAGTTACTGAGTAACTGTTGGTGGTAGTTGTACATATACTCAGGCTTTTTACTCAGGGGTAGTGTCTAATATATTGGTTTATACCATGTTCTGGGTAAATACTCGATTCTAATTGGCTGCAGGGTGTCCATTATAAAGCGATATAGTACACCTACTAAAGAAGTTCCGGTAAAACTGTCTGTTTACTTTTCTAAATGAATGCGCTACATTAAAAAAAAAAGGAAATGTGGATTTATTATTTCCAAATCGTCCTCTGAACACCACAGGATGGCGCTAAAACACACAGGCTGCAAGAAGTAAGTTCTACTGGCCCTCTGGACTGACTTTGTTTCACAGCAAATAACGTTATCTCACATCCCGTTCACTGTTCCGGTCACTGCTTCAGGCTGCGCCGCTGCGGCTGACAGTAACGTTACACATCGCGGACAATGGACACCTCGTCGGGCATTAACCCTTACGTATACTACAGAGGATCATGCAATATTCTTGGTGTGTATGTTCTGAGTGTATGGATCTGTGTCTGTTACTGCATGTTAACTTTAGTTTGTTTGTACATGTATCCTGATATGTGGTGTGTAAACAGGCTGCGTGCCGTCAAATAAAGGCTCATCTTATCAGATTCTTAGCAATGTGTTGTTTTATGTGTATGTTTTTTGAACAGAAGCAACATACAGGACTTGAATATTCCGCCTTTGTATTGAAAAATCTAGAACTGCAAGCAGTTATGACGGAGTCCAAGCCTCCCCAGTGCTAGTCGCCCACGAAGACCCACAGAGTCTAAGAAAGTCGAACCCAAAGTGCAACGACGACGAGGCAAATGTCAGGAAATATGTGTGAGCTGCAAGGTCTGTTGTAGATTGCAAATGCAAACTTCTCATTTACATTTAATTTAAACATCCATTGTAAAAGCATCAATGCATTTTTGCAGGTGTAATCAAACAAGCCCTTTATGAGATATAAACCATTCGGATGTGTGCGCCCCCTAATGACCAATCTTCGCCAAATTTGTTCCAGAGCCTCAGAGTTGCATACAAACAAGAATCTTACGTTGATACCATTTGCTGAGATATTTGCTGAGTGTTTTGGTAGCTAGCTATAAAACATTGTTCATTTGTGCATTTTTTTATTTCGATAACTTTTTGTCAGGTCCATCTGAGATGCTATGGGCAAAGTTTACTTTCCTCTTAAGTATACTTTACTCCATTACTTGTAGCTACCTGTTTAAACTTGCTAACTAGTTTTTACACACTCCTACATAACTGTAACATAATAGTTGACTTAATGTTAATTAGTGCATGTATTCTTTTAATCCAATCATCATTTTTATTTTTTCAAATTAGTTGAGCTACTCAACGATCTTTCTACGTATCCCCTGGCAACTGCAGAAGTACCCCCAGGGGTACAAATCAGGGATCTAGTACTCAAATCCGGTCTTGGACTCAAGACGGTTTTTCTATGGTCTCGAACTCACTGGTATTTGGACTTTGACTTGTCTCTGTCTCTGCCACTGGTCTTGCCAAATATGGCTTTTTGTCTCGACCGAGTCCAGGTGTCTTTATTACGTTTATAATAATATTGGAGTGAAAGTGAAACACTGGCCACCTGATAACCAATCACACACTAGATGATCTTTGCATGCCCCCCTGCCTCTGTGTGCCCTGCTAACGTTACTGCCATCAACGTTACTGTCACACACTGTAACAAACGAAGACGTCCGCCAATTCTGCCATAATCAAATTATGGTTATAGAAATCACCAGGAATTTCTCAGCACTGTGCCTAAAAAAGAAAAACACGGGGCAGACTGCAAATTCTGCAAAGCAACAATTTCGGAAACCGGTGGGTCAACGTCAAACTTCGTAAGACATCTTCAGAGGCATCATAAGACTTTGTTTTATTTTCTTGTCTTGGACTCAAACCTATTTGGACTTGGTCTTGTCTTGGTCTCAACCAGTCCTGGTGTTGGATTTGTCTTGGACTCAACAAAGGTGGTCTTGACTACAGCCCTGGTACAAATACCCTTGGTTGGGAATCACTGTGTTACTGAACAGGAAGCCAAACAATCAAGGCTTCATTTATAGAACACATCTCTTCAAAGCTATAGTGCATAATTTCTGTTTCCCCAATGAGGATTTCGAAGTACTGACAACAAAACTGTCAGCGCGTCCACATGATACAAGTCACCCCCCGGGGACACATTGGGGGGGCACAGTATAGCTGTGGGGTTTGGGGGTCCTCCCCAAAAAGTTTGAGCATCAAACACTGTCTGAAAACATAAGGAAACATATTTACAGGGAAGAAGGATGTACATGTGTTTTGAGCCCCCTGAGAGTGGGTTGTCTGTCATATTTTTTTGTGGTGGAGAAATGTACCTCTTTTAAATATATTATATTTAAATATCCCCTGCACCTATGGTCACATAGAGGTGTACCTGTGGTGTGGTTCAGCAGGTGTCTCTGCACCTCGGAGGGGGTGGGGTTCGACCCGAGGCATCGCATCACTGTGATCAGCTCCCGGGCTTCGATCTTCCCCTTCCGCTGGCGGTCGTACAGAGAGAAGCACTCCTTAAACTCTGCAACACACACACACATGCACACACACACACACACACACACAGCCACACACACACACACACACACACACACACACACACACACACAAACACAGACAGTCGCACATTCTAGCATGAGATGAAAGAGTCTTGAAAGTTCAAAGATTATAAACACACAGATGAAAGTTATTTTTTAACACTTTAGTACAGACAGCAGATGTCACATTATCATATCATTAACAACAAAGTATTCAAGAAGTTCTCATCCAGTTTCCAGATTATCCTTCATGATTTTTCTTTTTTTTAACAAATAAAAGTCAAATTATAATCATGAAGATGTCAAAAAATCAATATCAGTTTAAAGCAATATATGCACAGGATTAGTATTACCTGGTGACCTCTAGTCATTTGTAATAATTATGGAGGTTGTCTGTGATGAATCGGCCATGTCTGTAATTTGTGAAGTAAAAATTGCCTCGCAAATGACCTACCGTATTTCACTACACACCGAGGTCCTGTGATAATAATAGTCCCATGTGAATAGATGTGTCTGTGATTTGGTGGGGTATATCATTTTTTCAAGCTTTATGTTTCCGGTGCGTCTTTTTGGGAGCGTGCCTATGTGATAACAGCTTCAGTTCTTTGTCATAAAGGGCTGTCTGACAACAAGGTAAAGCGAGGAAAATATTCTAAATATGGCGTCTACTTAAACAGATATAGATGTTTTTAGGTGCTGCACTCGTCCACAGCAGAACATTGCTTAGCTTCTGTGTCGGTACTCCTGCTGAACTCTTCTGCTGTTGAACTCTACAATATCACAGACAAAATAGCTCCTCTCAATGCTTTCCAGCAGAGACAATACTCTGAATGAATGTGTCCTCATTAGGCTAAAAAACTGTGTTCAGATAGAGATTCTTTGTATTTAATCACATTAGCAGGCGCACCACAGATCACTGTGTGAATCTGCTCAGCAGGAACAGGAACAAGTTCTTCTTTGTAGGGACGCAGGCACACGGAAAACTCTGCCGACTGATTAAATACCAGCACCGCTGCTGTTTGTCTGCGACAAAGAAAATATAACATAAGAAAATATAAGCTGCCTAGGCCAAAATTGAATACTTTACTTGCATATATATATATATATATATATATATATATATATATATATATATATATATATATATTCTGGTACTAAACACTTGCACATGTATATATGTATGCACAAGTGAAGTATATATTCACATATATATATGCAAATTAAGTATATATGTATGCACATGAAGCATATATGTATGCGCAATTGAAGTATTTACGCATCCATGTGCAAGTGAAGTATCAATGTATGTGCAAATGAAGTATAAATGTATGTGCAAATGAGGTATAATTGTATGTGCAAATGCAGTATCAATGTATGTGCAAATGAAGAATAAATGTATGTGTAAATGAAGTATATATGTATGTGCAAGTGAATTATATATGTATTTACAAATGAAGTATATATGTATGTGCAAGTGGTTAGTACCAGTATAAATGTACAGTATGTGCAAATGAATTATATATGTATTTGCAAATGAAGTAATATGTATGTACAAGTGGTTAGTAACAGTATATATGTATGTTCAAATGAAGTATATATGTATGGGCAAGTGAATTATATATGTATTTGCAAGTGAAGTATATATGTATGTGCAAGTGGTTAGTACCAGTATAAATGTATGTTCAAATGAAGTATATATGTATGGGCAAGTGAAGTATATATTTATTTGCAAGTGAAGTATATATGTATGTACAAGTGTTTAGTACCAGTATACATGTATGTGCAAGTGAAGTATTAAATTCTGGCCTAAGCGGCCTCTCATAGAATAATCTCATTAAAAAACTAGAACTAAATTAGTTCCCAGTGTTACCAAAAATAAACAAACTATTCCACAAAAAGTATCCATCATGTGAAAAGTGTCTGTCCGACTGGAAACCGTTCTCTACAAAGCTTGTGTCAGTTTCCACCCGGCTGCGATGTGAAATGGACGAGAGTCTTACCATTAATCTGATCCTGTGTCAGGAACTTCGCCTGGGATGAAAGCAGAAAAAACATCAGGAGTGAGTGTTTGAAAAGGCAGAAAATATGTTACAGGTGAAATCTGTGTGACAGACAGTGTGAAGCTTCAAAGAGTAATTATCTCACCATTGTGGCTGTGTGGCTGTGTGGCTGTGTGTGAGCAGGGCAGCTGGTGTGAACTCTGCCGGCTGATACTCGGCTGTCAGGAAACTGATCCAGGCTGCTGTAAGATGAGGAACGTAATGGAAGTGGATGGAGGATCCTGGCTGGGACTCAGTGAGGAGGGAAGGTATGAGGGGCAGGACACGCCTCTGCTGTCATGTTCACAGGTGATATCAGAGGTGTAGAATTCAGGGGGTGGATTCGTCCTCCCTCAAAAAAGATGAAAGACAACCTACTCTTCCCATTCTATATTAGTAATGTTGACTGTTGAGATGTACAGTATATGATTCCTAAAAAACAACCTGTTTTAAATATGCAGAAAGAACAACACAGAAGAATAATAATTTCTTTTAGGGATGCACCGAATCCAGATTTTTCGGGTTCGGCCGAATACAAAATCCACTGGTTAAGATTCTGCTGAATCCGAAACCGAATACCGCATCCTACTCCCATCCTCAGTCCATTAACACAGTAAACACATTAATGTATGTAATGTACCTGAAGTTGCTGCATTTTGGCTGCTGTCTGTAGATTGCTTCATGTACAACTCGTATTATTTTGGATGTTTCATACCAAATGTAACAGTGGCCATGTTGTGTATAGTTTAGGGTCCTCGCCACCACCAGACCAATCAGCATTGAACAGATTGAACATGTAGCTGGACTTGAATGGCCTTCTTTTGACTGAAAGTACTGCCAAACAACAACTTTTTCAGCTCACCAGATACATGTCTACTTCCTCACAGCCTGCTGCATTGAACGCTCCACCTACGTAAACACCTTCCCGTAATCAACGGCGCCGTCATTATGGCGACCAGCGTAGCGTGCGTAGTGCAAGCGTAGGGCTCAGTTCGGTGGAAGAAAACTCTAAGGTTCGACAGAAACCCAACCCTGTCAAAAAGCCCAATATTCGGCCAAATCCAAAGCCAAATCCTAGATTCGGAGCATCCCTAATTTCCTTTACTTTTGCACCATAAATCACCAGAATGCAGAAAATGAAGATCCGCCGGTTATATTGTACTGAGTCGACCAGCTGAGACGCAGCAACACCATCAGCTGGTCTGAGTCGAGCTGAGACGGGCCGATTCAGAGCGATGAAACTTTTTCTGCAACGTTCTAAAAGCATTCTTTGGACATATATACAGTGCATTCAGAATCTGTGTCTTAATCTGGGTTTTTACTGCAGTTTGTGACAGTTTACGGTCTCTTGCCTGTTTCCGGCCTACGGTCAGCTCTGTGCGTTGCTATGGTTTTTGGACACAAACCAACTATGATTGTTTATGTACACAGTCTTGAGGGTAAAATAATGTCCCCAGAAATTAATTCAGACCCTAGTCCCTGCGGACGAAACGTAAATTAGTTCTTACATCTCTAGGGAAAGTTCCTGCATTGGAAAATTGACTTGGACAAGCAGCCAAATAGGAACCAACACTGAAAACATACAGAGGCGTCAACAGACCGGTGTCAAAATCCAAAATCCAATATCTCTCTCTCTCTAGGAGCAACCCTGTCTCCTAGAAATTATGTTTTAAATTACTTTTTTCCGATCACGCTGTAGGGCTGTGACAGCAGAGTCACACAAACACATTGATTAAGGTTCGGGGAAGATTATGTTTTCTTGTTAAATGTTAATTAAAACATACTTCAAGCCAGTGCTGACCTTTCTACGCACATCTCTGATCATGTTTTTGCACAGCACTTGGTTAGTGTTCGGAATAGATCACAGTCTGCTTTCATTCAGGAAGTGGAAATGCTAGGACATGACATTTTAATTGACATTCAGCCGAAACCACAATCTTGCCCCAACCTTAAAGGGGACTTTTGTGCCTTTGCTTTGGTGCTGGGAAGAGATCTGGACGTTAGAATCTGTCTAATATGTCTGGTACCCTCAGTCCTAAAACGCGTGTCTGGATTTGATTAGGGCTGTCAATCGAATACACACGGCAGGCAGGATCTACTGAAGCATTTTTTTTATTGGTTTTACCATTGTCACATGCAGCTACATGCTGCGGCAGTAAACAATGTCATCTTGGCTGCTAGTGTGGTTAAATTCTCCCCAAATCCGGGTCACAGCACTCCTGAATCATTTCTGGTTATGGAGTATTTGGTTTACAGACATGTCTTTGCCAAGTCTAACTCATCATTAACGCGTTCATTTTGACAGCCCTAGTTTTTTTTTCTGTGACAATTGTGTTTAGAAAAAAGATATCCAAATCTTTTGAATAAGGTTTTTTTTTTTTTTTTACTTTACATTATATGTAAAAAGTTACATCTTTAGTGCAGGGCTTTAATCTCAGAGCTAGGACTTTATAATGTCACAACAAATGCAATAGTATAGATCATTTCACATTTAGCATATCCCTATCAGTCTGTAGTTTTAAAACCTTTCTAAACTCAGGTTGTAACTTTCTTGATTCTGCTTTATTATGTAGTGTTGTAAGAACCATTTAGAAAGCTGATTGATGTAGGAGGCAAGGGCAACATGTTCTCCTGCAAACTGGTCTATTTTCTGCTCCCGTGGGTGTAGAAATCGCTCTCTGTGTACCCTCAAAGCTGCTGACGTAGCAACGATGTACAATAATGTATAAAGACTGCATGGCTGAAATGAATAAACCTTAATGTTCCCTCCAACATGTTAATGACTCAGCTGCGATTCGCCACACGCCGCCGATGGTGAAAAAAATCAACTTCATGAACCATTTAGAGATCAACAAGAGAAAAACAGAAATATCAGCAGGAGACAGAGGAGAGGAACATTTGAATTAGTTCAGTTTTATTCAGACCAACTTATCGGACATATAACAGTTGAATCCACAGTATCTTATCCCAGAATTATAGAGTTCCTATCTTGTAATTACTCGACAGAATCTCGCATTTATGTGAAAAGATTTGTAATTATGAGAAAAGTTAAGGTATAGTTAACGATCGTTGCTAAACTAGGCTACAGGATCAGACATGGGCAGAGATGATTGCCTTCTCTTTAATTTCCTTCTCGGTATGAGATACACACGCATTGCCTCAGGTGTATACCCACACACACACACACAAACACACACATATCTTTTCTTGTAATTATGAGATAAAGTGTCTAATTTCTTTTCTTTCCAGAGTGCTTCCTTATGAAACAGACACGTAAAAAAATAAACTGAACATGTGGAATGAACACAGTGTTAATGTTGTGGTGCTGGTAAAGTTCTGCCAGAGGATTGATTTATTGATCCATATTTTTACATTCATAGCAATGTTCTCAAAGAAAAAGGATAAAAACATAGTACCAGAGAGAGTCACAGAGAGTCTGAAGGCGGGGAAGCATTGGTATTCTTCGACCGTACAAAAGACAAACACACACAAAGACAGCTACTGCGAACGATGACCCTGATGCAAACTCAGGGCGTGTCGGCCCAACCGGTTCTCACTCCGAACTCGTAAAATACGAACGTTTGGGCAGTGGCTGTCAGCGTCAGATACAACGTTAAAAAGCGCCCTTCAGCATGTGTGTAGAACGCACCGGGGAGAGCAGCAGCTACACGGGTTTGAAGATGCCGTAGCATTAAGAGTAACTACGGTAAAGAGTAGTATGAAACGCTGGAGGAGACTTTTAGTGTCAATAACATCGCCAAAGTCACCTGACCAAGCATTCGTATTTTAAGCGATGGGAGTGAGAATGTGTTGGCCGGCCACCATCTACTGTAGTTAAACTATCCCTTTAAACCATGTTTTCATGGGGAAGGTCACATAGAGTTTACAACTCTGTGAAATTTCCCTGCAGTACAGGAAGGGTGACTCTCTTCACATCTTACTGGAATTTGTCTAAGCCTTGCGTTAACATTGGAATATATTTCACTCAGGCCGGATAGCCCTGGGCGATCTGAAACATTTCTGTCCCCCTCTGTCATCATCACACCCTTAAAACATTTTGCCAGTATGACATTTGAAAAGTCAGAACCAGAGAAGAGGAAATCCAACATTTGTCCTTTCAACAAATGGAGTCAGTGGCAGTGTGAAGGTGTGTGTCTGTTGGAGGAAGTGTTGTGTGTTACGTGTGCGTGTCCTGGCGGAGGTGGAGTGTGAAGACGGCGCGAGGCTGCGGTACGTAGATCAGCCCGGGGTGTTTCTTCCTTAGGACGCCGTCGCTCCACAGACACGCCACCCACACCGCCACCAGGAACAGAGCTGCAGAGAAACTACCAGAGGAACACGTTTTCACATCAGGACAAACCATACGGCGATATTCCACCCATCTCAGCTGTGTAATCTTTAAAAAAGAAGAAAGTCCTGTGTTTGTTTGCATATATTGCATTATATCTGACCACCAGCAGGGGGAGACTCCTTAAACCTGCATTATATCTGAATTCCAGCAGAGGGCGACATGTGCGGTTGCAAAAGCAGGTCGGTTTCTGCAGAAGTCTATGAGAAAGTGACCCACTTCTCTCTTGATTTATTACCTCAGTAAACATTTTCATAATGAGTTTATGGTCTCAATCGCTAGTTTTAAGTCTTCTGCAATACAGAATGATGGTCTCATTGATTTTAAAATCGACAATAATGCAGGGGGTGTTTTAGGGCGTAGCTATGATGTGATTGCCAGTGAAAGTGACTAACGTAACGTAGAGTTTAAGGGGTCCTCCCTCACTCCTCCCTCTCGTCTAAAATTCTCACATCCACAACCAGGATGGCTGCGCTCGTAACGGCAAACTCCATGACTCATAGCAGATCTCTACAAATCAATGGGTGATGTCAAACATGCTCTGTCCATTAATCTAAGTCTATGCTCCCATCAGAACTACTACGGCCACTCGAGGGCCGTAGTAGTTCAGAATTGCTGATGAACAGATGACGTATTTGGGTGTTTTTTTGGGGTCCCAGGCATGCTCCGTTTACGGTAGCTACGTGCACTATTTTGATAGACAAAAATGTGTGTATCATGTGGATGATCAGAATGATGCTGAAACAAACCTCTTTTTGGTTTTTCAGATGGCGGTCTCATTTGTTTTGTGGTGACGATTTGCTGTTTTAAACGTGTGACGCAAACTTGAATCCCAAAGCGTACCTGTAGAGCATGAAGAGGCCGTTGCCGTCGGGAACCATGCCCCGCCTCCTCTGGTGCATCACCGTGGCGATCATGGCGAAGAAGGTGAAGATGAAGAGGATGAAGGTCTGTCCCTCTGTGATCAGGTACCTGAGCAGAGGGTCACAGATTCAATATATATATATATATATATATATATATATATTTCTGTTTTAAACTGTTGTCAATTCTTCTTTTTATTCAGTAGTTTAACTGTCAGCATGATTTCAATAAACTCAAACTCAATCCCAAAAACCATGTTGAAATGTGGTATTAAATGCTGTTCTAATCACATAAAACGTCT
This sequence comes from Perca flavescens, assembly GCF_004354835.1. NCBI lineage: Eukaryota > Metazoa > Chordata > Actinopteri > Perciformes > Percidae > Perca > Perca flavescens. The sequence continues at coordinate 36,779,156 of NC_041338.1, forward strand.
GACCAAAGTGTCTGAAAAAATTAAATGCAAGAACCAGTAAAGTGAATGAAACATTGTATATAATGGGCTAAAACACCTGACATGGTTCTTGACTTCTGGTTTCATCTGTAAGTGCTGATCTCGTTGAGTCAGCAACACCTGAGAACTACCTAATCAATTATTGCTAACACTTGGAGGCACACACAAACACACACACATACACAAACACACACTCGCGCACACATTTACACACACACACACACACACACACACACACACTCACATTCACAGAGAGAATTGCGCACTTCTGTACATATACTAGCTATTTGAGTACACTCAAAATGTCACTCGTCGAAGTGTGGTCAATGCATTGCACTACAAGTACCCGGATAGTGCACTCATAACGGTCAAAAAGATGAGTGTAGTTCGATGGACACTTTCCACACTCATCTTGGCTACGTAGCGGAAGGGGCGGAGCTAACAAAAGGTGAAAAACGTTCAATAATGGCGGCCGAATATGCGACAGCGAGACCCAAATGTGAGTTCAACATTAGTCTTTTTGCTATACTTGTTTAACATATAAGTTTATGTATATTTGGTTAATTTTGCAGTCGGTGATGATTTTTGTACCGCAAATTATAACGTTTATTTGCACTGTAATTTGACGTGCTATTAAGCTAGCTTTAGCTAACCTTAGCTAGCTAACAGTGGCGAAGTTACCGGTACTTCTATGCTCTTTGGTTTAACCACTGGCAAAAAAGTTATAACCTAGCTAACGTTACATGTGTTGTGGTATACGGTTGTTGTTTTTAAACTATCGTCCTCACTGTAGATGATTTTATCGTTAGATGTGTGATCTTGTTAATATACATTAAGCTGCGAGCGTTAGTAGTAATGTTACAGTACGTTAATGTATGCTATGTTATATCGTATTAACAGTGCTGTTTCTGCCAACTTGAGCCAAGTCCTCCTCTGCTGGAAGGCGAAAGACCTGGGAGAGGAGAGAGAGGATTTCCCTGCTGGTCTTGTGGACAGCACGGTGCACAGTGGCCCGGGGCATAGCTCTGGCTAAACCACGATAAGATGTACCGCTGGATAGCCAAAAGAGGAAGACAATGGCCTCGATGACGGGTCCCCAGCCATGGTCACACGCCGTGCCGAGGATGTACCTTTAAAGGACCCTGGTACCATGATAATGGGAGCCTGGTTATCTCTAATATCTCAGTGGGAGACGCAGGGGAGTACTGGTGTGCAGTTATTGACCCAGATGGTGATTTTCAGTGTGTCAAACAGCAGAACTGTGTTAGTGTACATGGAGCCCTTTGGTATTTACTCCTCCTTCTTCAAAGTGCGATGCTCAGTGCTCACTGTCCTGCTGCTGATGCTCTGTGCTGCTGTAGTCGCTGTGAAATATAGGTTTTGAATGTTATAAGGTAACCTTTGATCCTGACAGGGTGCAAATGTTCCCTTATTGTGTGTATTAGTATGTTGTGTATATATATGACATTATATTGTATATATATTGAGTTAGTTGATCTTTTTTTGAGATTAAGAGCAGCCCCGGCTGCTCTATTAGGGGACATTGGTTTAATATTTTAACATGTTGGGAATTCACTTTTTAACAGTACTGTCACATAAGAGTTTTATTATAAATCATTTTACCTTTATGTTAACTATCACCTTGTGTGTTTGTGTGTGTGTGTGTGTGTGTTTGTGTGTGTTTCTGATGTTTTATTTTAAATCTAAAGCTTATGTGATGTTTTATATTCTATATGAAGTAATATGAATTGTCTTTAATGCATTTATAATAGTTGTTTCTTGCTGTGTCGTCAGTGTTATAAACTTGTTATTATATCTTTGTCTATATCTATAATCTATCATCTGTTTAATAAACATTATTATTAAACAATACAACTTGTTTTGATTGTGAGGTACATTGCTGTCAACTAGGAGTTTTATTACAAATCATTTTATCTTTATGTTAACTATCACTTATGTGTGTGTGTGTGTGTGTGTGTGTGTGTGTGTGTGTGTGTGTGTGTGTGTGAGTGTGTGTGTGTGTGTGTGTGTGTGTGTGTGTTTGTGTGTGTGTGTGTGTGTGTGCTTCCACTCACCAGAAATGTATATTTGTGTACTTTAGTGTTCCGCCACTTTAAATTACCTGTGCGGTCGTTTTTAAGGGAATGGTGCATTGTACGTGCTTCCCAGTTTAATTTACAAAATTATGTTTATAACACTGTGCAGATTATTTAAAGAGATTCATATTTTTGTTCATTATGTTGATGTCTACTTAAAGGAGTTTTTTCACGGACAAAGACAAAGTGCAGTTGTTGAATTACATAGCAGCGTGTAGGTTATGTTACAAACTAAAGTCTGCACTGTTTGTCTATTACCACAATACAACCACTCAAATAGGAACACTGGCCTTTGGTGTCTCTCCATAACACAGCTCACACCTGTTATATATGTTTACTAAAAATGACTGGATTTGTGAGTAAGATGAACACTTCTGTACAAATATCGCGTGTGTGTTTCCTCTCCTCTCTGAATAATGTGTGTATGAAGACACATCAGCCTCTGTGGTTTTAGACTCGTGTAAAGGACATTGATTAGATTGATAGATAGAGAGCTGATCCTGCAAAGTTTCCTCTGATGATGAGATAAAGAAGTCATGTTTGAAAAAAAAAAAGTGAGAAGCTGCTGATGAAAGTTGGCATTGCGATCTGATGGCCTTGAAGGAGCTGATGGGATAACATTTCACTGGAACTGTACTTCTACCATTTCATGCGACAAATGAAATTGAATAGGCCCATTTATAGTTTTCCTGTGATGTCATGGCACTATGGGAGGGCCCAGCCGGAAGGCAAACAGACGCAACAAGTCAGCTCAGCTTTTACTACATGGTAGCCAAAATATCATATAGTTGTTGTTCAATTAGATTCACAAACGGAAGAGAGACAAGCCGGTCTGTTTCTCTACAGTGTCCAGTGTCAAAAGGAAAACCCAGACATGAGGATATTTTGTATTTGTGCAAATTAAACGTGCCGTACTAGCGGACAACACTGACACTGAAACTAACCACACGTCCCATTTCTAGCTGTGGGGGTGTGACCTGGTGAATAAGTGCAGCATTGTGATTGGCTGTGTTTGGAGAAGGAAAGCAAGTCACTTCTTGTTAGATTTTTCTGTCTTAGGTAGAGAATTGTTATTTGATAATTGATAAAAAAAAAAGTGTTTAATGCAAATGAAAACTGAGTGAAAGTCTGAGAAATAACTCATGGTTTCATGAGGTGAGGTTAGGATGACACTGCAGAAAATAAACCCCCGCAAAACTGCCGGCCGCGATGGGGTCCCGGGCCGGGTCCTGAAGGACAGCGCGTACCCGCTGTCAAATGTCAAGACGGACATTTTTAACACCTCACTCTCCCGGGTCACCGTACCAACGTGCTTCAAGACGTCCACCATCGTCCCTGTGCTAAAAGCCGCCACAGTGTCCTGTCTAAATGACTACCGCCCGATCGCTCTCACACCAATAGCAATGAAGTGCTTTGAGAGAATCGTTATGTCGCACATAGGATTTTGGACTTTCTGACCAACAAACCCAAGTTTGTAAGGGTTAACAACCCCACATCATCATCCTTTGAGTCATCCCAAGAAATAGTGCTGCACTTTACTTGGTGCTATTCTGAAACTGTCTTTGTTAATTATTTTATTTTTTTAGTTTTTAGTAGTATAGGGCTTATGAAGAAATGTTTTTATTTATTAATCAGTAGTTGGTCGGCACCGACACCTGAGTTCCTATTTAGTTCTCCTCAGCCTCCGCGTGTTGTGAGAATGACAAATAAAGTATCTATCCATCCATCTTATCTCTGCTTGTTTCCTCTCCTCTCTGAATAATGTGTGTATGAAGAGGAGTTTTAGACTCATGTAAAGGACATTGATTACTGGATAGAGAGCTGATGCTGCAGAGTTTCCTCCTCTGATGATGAGATAAAGAAGTCATGTTTGTTAAAAAAAAGAAAAAGAGCAGCTGCTTATGAGGGTTGGCATAGCAATCTGACAGCCTTGAAGGGGCTGATGGGATAACTACACACACATACACACACAGATGCACAAACACACACACACACACACACACACACACAAATACACACAGAAACGCGCAAGCATGCGCACATACACACACACACATACAAACACCACACACACAAACACCACACACATAAACACACACACACACACACACACACACACACACATACACATGCAGAAATGTGCAAACACATGGACACACACACACACAAACAGCCTCAGGTGTACACAGACACACACACACACACACACACACACACATCCTCAGGTGTATTGTTCAGATCAGTTACAGTTTCACTTTAGCTGTCACAGGCAGTGGTGTGTTTATTTCTTTTTAATCCATTTTCCTTTGCGGTTAGTTATCCAAGTGTAATGTGTTTGTACAGGCCTGTGTTGCTCTGCAAAAATAACCATTTAAGGATTCACATAATAGTCTGTATGTGTAAAATGGTTAATAATGCCTTCGCGTCCACTCACCAGAAGTGTATATTTCTGTACTTTAGTGTTCTGCCACTTTAAATTACCGTTAACCGTCAAGCCACTAAGCCTGTTTGGAAGTGAACACCTCTGCTGAAGTGTTAAATGTGTTAACGATAATAATGACGAGACAGGACCGCCGACATTAAACGCTGACTGTGGCGATTTCCACATGTAATATTGTTGACAAAAAAGACAACACTAAAATGTAGTTGAACATAAACACTCTTTATTTGCATTGCTTTCCACCTTTTCTTTCCAACCCTTCTGACTCTCTCTCTCTCTGCACACACACACACACACACACACACACACACACACACACACACACACACACACACACACACACACACACACACACACACGTCCTCAGGTGTATTGTTCATCAGTTACAGTTTCACTTCAGCTGTCACTGCAAAATAAAAATAAACTTTAAGCCTGGAGGCAGTGGTGTGTTTATTTCTTCTTAATCCATTTTCCTTAGCGTTTAGTCATCCAAGTGTAATGTGTTTGTACAGGCCTGTGTTGCTCTGCAAAAATAACCATTTAAGGATTCACACAATAGTCTGTATGTGTTACATGGTTAATAACGCCTTTGCTTCCACTCACCCTAAGTGTATATTTCTGTACTTTAGTGTTCTGCCACTTTAAATTACCTGTGCGGTTGTTTTTTAAGGGAATGGCGCATGTTACGTGCTTCCCAGTTTAACTTACTAAATTATGTTTACAACACTGTGCAGATTATTTAAAGAGATTCATATTTTTGTTCATTATGTTGATGTCTACTTAGAGGAGGTTTTTTACGGACAAAGACAAAGTGCAGTTGTTGAATTACATAGCAGCGTGTAGGTTATGTTACAAACTAAAGTCTGCACTGTTTGTCTATTACCACAATATAACCACTCAAATAGGAACACTGGCCTTTGGTGTCTCTCTATAACACAACGCCAGCTCACACCTGTTACATATGCATACTAAAAATGACTGGATTTGTGAGTAAGATGCACACTTCTGTACAAATATCTGCACCTGCTCAAAGCTGAAAAACATCTAATAAATTGGGATGCCAGTGTGTGTGTGTGTGTGTGTGTGTGTGATGTGTTTGAGATATCTCATGAACCGTTCATCCAATCTACTTCACACTTGGGTTCCCCAAAGAACTTGGGGTTTGGATTTTGGAGCATTTGGGCAGCATTGGATATTGGATATTAAAAAACTGTGAATAAAACTAAACGAATGAACAATAAAGGTTGAGGAAAAAATTGACGAAAACAACCTGCAAACACAGCTCTAAAATCTCAGAGCTTCCTGCGCAGCGCTGTGCAGAAAGGTCGGGCAAAGCAACACTATCTCGGAGCCGACCGGGCCGAGATCAGACTCGGCAAAACAGGGTCAGCCCTATGTTCCCACAGCCCTATGTTCCCACAGCCCTATGTTCCCACAGCCCTATGTTCCCACAGCCCTATTATCCCACAGCCCTATGTTCCCACAGCCCTATGATCCCACAGCTCTATGTTCCCACAGCCCTATGTTCCCACAGCCCTATGATCCCACAGCCCTATGTTCCCACAGCCCTATGTTCCCACAGCCCCATGTTCCCACAGCCCTATGTTCCCACAGCCCAATGTTCCCACAGCCCTATATTCCCACAGCCCCATGTTCCCACAGCCCTATGTTCCCACAGCCCTATGTTCCCACAGCCCTATGGTCCCACAGCCCAATGGTCCCACAGCCCTATGTTCCCACAGCCCTATGTTCCCACAGCCCAATGGTCCCACAGCCCTATGTTCCCACAGCCCTATGTTCCCACAGCCCAATGGTCCCACAGCCCTATGTTCCCACAGCCCCATGTTCCCACAGCCCTATGTTCCCACAGCCCTATGTTCCCACAGCCCAATGGTCCCACAGCCCTATGTTCCCACAGCCATATGTTCCCACAGCCCAATGGTCCCACAGCCCTATGTTCCCACAGCCATATGTTCCCACAGCCCAATGGTCCCACAGCCCTATGTTCCCACATTTCTAGGACATTTTCAAAATTAGGTTTTGTGTTCCTACATTTCCCTTCAATTCAAGCCCTATCCTCCCACAACATTTTTTAGGGCTAGGGTTAGGGGTTAGGGGGATAAAATCTGATACAAATTTATGAAAAAGGAAATGTGGGAACGTAGGGCCTAATTTTGGAAAAAAATCGTAGAAATGTGGGAAGTGTGGGAACATAGGCTACTGTAGTGTTATGGGGGCAGCTGTTCTCTCCCGTCCTGTGTGTGTCTCTCCCCTTTTCCCTGTGGTGTCTGTGTGTGGACTCTCCTGGGAAGTACGTCAAGCGGCGACGCCGGTCGATCTCTCATACCTGCACAGCTGCTGTCTTTTCCGCTAACTACGACCTGCTCAGCTGCTGTCGATTCCACTAGTCACCCCTACTGTATTTATACCCGGGCGGAGCTAACCCTTCGGCACCAGATTGTTTCACCTACCAGAGTGGTAACTTGGCTCCCAGTGAAAACTTAGTTTTTTCTAGTTTGGTCCTAATCTTGTATTCCTCGTGTTGATGTTAACTTCTGCCTCTTGTTCAGACCTACGCCTCAGACCTGCTGCCGCTCTACACTGCTCAGGCCTTGCAACCTCCCAGCTCGGATTCCAGAGAGAGAGTTTGGACACACCACTGACTACCCGCCTCAGTCGCGATCCAGTTTGGAGTCCTCCAGTCCTGTTCTTTCTGTCCTTGGCTACTACAAGTACAAGACTCTCATTAAAACGTTTGAAATTGTTATTCTGTGACTGCGTGTGGTTTTCTCTGTGTTTTGGGTCAGTGCCTCGGCCATAATACATAGGGCTGTGGGAACACAGGCACGCTACCGGCAAAATACCCCCTCAATCAAATCCATACTTCACCGTTAATCGTCAAGCCACTAAGCCTGTTTGGAATTGAACACCTCTGCTGAAGTGTTAAATGCCTTAACGATAATGACGAGACAGGGCCTTCCACCTTTTCCTCTCTCTCTCTCTCTTTCTCTCTCTGTGCACACACAAACACACTATGACACACTATCAAATACACTCGTATGTGTGTATGTGGGTCTGTCTCTCTATTCTGTCCGGTTCTGGTGCCAGATGGGTAGCGGACTGCCATGAGTCCATGAGGCAACTGTCTAATAAGGTACTACACATTTTCATTGTCGTTATTTTGTGATTATATTCTGAATCTGCAATGTTCTCTGTCAGGTATGTAGTAGTCTAATGGTTTCCTCTGATGTAGAAGTAGACTACACTGTAAGTAAGTAGTAGGCTGTACAGTGGAGTTGCATAGTGGTTTGGGCTCCTTCTGTAAGTCATTTTGGGGTACAATTTGATTCTGGAGAATTCTACAAGCAGCATTACCACAGGCCAAGCAATCTGCTCCTTTCCAAACAAGCCCATTTTGAACGGGCACTGTATTAGTTTAAATAAATTGAAGATGTTGGAGAAGAAGCTAACCCCCTCCATTTTCCTTTTCTCTTTGGGATATTTATTTGCATCGCTTCGGATTGATCTCCGATGGTGCATGTATACTCTCAGCATACATTTCTTGACTATACATTTAAAGATTAGTTTACGCTGTGCACAGTGGGAACTGGGTATCATGCACTCAAAATAACCCCCTTCACGGCGATCAGCCTGCATGTAGTTCCCTGATAACTTCACAGCATGTCATGGATTCTCAAACATAATCTTTTTAAAGTCTTTCTACTTTGATGTCCTGGTTTGAATCCCTGTTGTTGCTGCCGGGGTCTCAAAAGGGAGCCGGCAGACCCCCTGTGCTCCTCACATTGTATTTTTAATTGATAGGGAAAGAATATAATCTCTTTCTGCTACAATGAAGACGTGAAGACGTCATGGAATTAGGTCCGTAAAAGTCAGTTAATCCACCCCCCCAACCTGCCTCCTTACGAGGACACTATCAGCTCCACACAACTCTCTCTGTGTTTCTCAGTATGACTATGTTCAGAAGATTGTGGCGTCCGGCGACTTTCACGCGTAAAAACAGATTTGCCACAGAGCTCTAAAAGGCTAAAAATGTCGTTAAAATCCTTCCTTGTCTTCACCGATTCCCGACGTGCCATATCATTATGGCCCACATGGATAATCACCCGAGTTATGGAGGGTGAGAGAGACTGCAGTAGACCTGGCAGTTTCTCCAGAAGGCCTGGGACCGTTGCTCCCGGAAAACAGCGAGTTATGGCGTTAAAAAAAGCGTATGTTTCTGGTAATACTGTCACCCACTATCAGCGTTGTCGGGGCAAAAAGGGGACGATCAATCTGAAGGCTTGGCTGCTCATGGCAGCAAGGAGTAAGGACTACACTGCATGACGGGACAGGAGAATTTTGTGAGACCGCTGAATGGGTATTGAGTGGAGGATTACCTGCCAGGTCCGGTCGACGAAGCCCACCAGAGTGACGAAGCACAGCCTCTTTGAGGATCCTGCGCTGAGCAGAGGTGCTCGAGGTCCGGGTGGAGGGAGGCCTCCGAGCTGACTTTCCGTTGGATTCTTCCGGAGCCTGGACAGCGTCAACTTTTTCCGCTATCAGCGGCGGTTGGCCTATGTGGACGCGCCTACAATTTTGTTGTCGTTAATTAGTGGCGGAATTAAACCTTTTTCTATAGGGCACAGAGGATTGTTGCTTATTAATATTATAATAGGTTTTTATTTCAGACTCTCAGGTAGGCCCATACCAAGAAATACATACAAATGAGCACACAAAATACAAAGAATCAGTGTGCAAGCTGTCATGCCAGTGTTTTCACGAGTTCAGATGAGAATCGAAAGCAAAACTTTCTAGGGCTCATTAGAGCCTCCATGATGCTATTTTTATCCAAATGACACATACATTTAAACATTAATTGCCTCAGTAGTGCCTCATTATGTAGAAACACCAGCATTAACTATGCCATCTGGGGACTCGAAGCAGCAGCCTCATTGCATCATTAAATGCCACATATTGCATGGAGACTTTTGTCCAATGATAAAAGAGTATTGTAAAGAGACTCTTTTTCATAGTATTAGGAATATTAAAACCAATACTGTAGAGAACACTCATCTTAAAGAATGGCTGTTCCTGGGCAAAATAACACATAGCACACATAACACATAGTGACGCATACATTCACACACTCAAAGCATTGACACTTAAAGTGCCCATTTTATGAAAAAAACACTTTTTCTGAGATTTGGGGTGTAATTTTGTGTCTCTGGTGCTTCCACACACATACAAACTTGGTTTCTGAATGTGTCCTGCCTTCAGTCTCCTGGTGAGCTGGTCAAAATCTACATGGCTTTCTACGTCACTAGCCAAAAAGGCGCTGGCTAACCGCTAGCATGCTACCTCATTCTCAATGGCAAAACACTGCTACAACACACACTAGTTCACCATAATCTCCAAAAGAATTACTTCCATGTCCCTGTTCTGCAGGTATTCCACACAAAGTTGGAAATGCGCCCTGGTTTAGAAGAAGTCTCCCGGCTAATCCTGCCTTGTACAGGCCGAAGTTGTTTAAAGTATTAGTTTTAGTTATTATTAAACAGCTAGCTAGCTGATATATGATCCTTACCTAGCTACTGAGCATGTGCGACTGCCAACAAAGATGTTACAGCAGTGAGAGGTCTCACTCTGTAGCTAAAACAGAGAGCTCAACACACAGGGTGAAAAGAGGAGCTGCAGCAGTGTGCAGCACTGAAAATTAAACTATGTAACTAGTTTTTTATTTGAACCAGTTTGACTTCCTCTTAGTAAACTGACTCCCTTCTTGTAAACAAGTAACAATACCCGAGGGGAGGGAGAGCGGGAAATCTCTTTTCAGGGTGTTGTCATCTACCACTGGATGGATTGTGTGCAAAGATGCTGGGACCAGCCTGTGCACCAACAAGGAAGCGCTAAAGTCTAAACCACGGCCGCCTCCCGCCTTAGTATTAACCAATCACAATAGCCTGCACATTTTACATTTATTGAACAGTAAACTGTTGAACTGCACTCTTTTAGGGGCGAGGAAAGACAGAGAAACAGCAATCCACTGACTGTGGCTTCTCAAACCATGAAGATCCTTGTATCCAAGTTCTCTTATTATTCCAGCTTTAATAAACCACCTTAACTGAGAGAAGTTGTTGTTGAGAACTTGACCGCGTCAATAGGATAAGGGGAGATTAATTTCTGGCTGTATTCCAATCAGAAAAGAGTTCTTTGTTCTGTGACCGTATGAAATCTTTGTGCACAAACTTTTCTTTGGGAGCAGCCGGGGAAACTGAACTGATAAGACCTGATGTTTAACCATCTCTGTGTTGTGTTGTCTATTATCTAATAAGACCAAATGCCGTCTCCTGGGCGAAAGCCCAGAGTGTGCTTGAGCTATCCCTCCCTACGAGGACTTTGACACAGACTGTGATTAGAAACGTATTTGTGATACGTCAAAAACTAATGTAATCTGGGACAAAATAAGTTTCCCTCGAAATGTAAGCGAGAATGCAATCTAAGTGTTTGGGAAAGTAACTTTTAGGAGACGGGGCTGAAGTCGAGTGAAGAATGCCAAGCTTGTTTCCTCCTTACAGAGCTCTTAACACAAACTTAATGTAGATTCATTCTCCTGCAGCCCACTAATGGACTTAATCACCACTTCCAGCCAAACACCGCTTTCCCTCAGTGGCTCCATCTGTTTCTCACTCCGAGAGTTTCATTACAAAGACAAGTTGTTTGGTAGGTTCTCCTCCAGTGAGATGAAACACATTAACACTATTATAAGTGAATAACTGAAGTCAGTTTTTAACAGAACAGGACTAAGCTGTTTTCACGGCTAATGAAAGTTAATATTCCACTAATATTAACGTTTACATGCAGCCGTGCAAAACAGAATTTTTTTTCTAAGTGCTCCAGCGGTGGAGAACATGTTGGAGCAAACACATTCACACATTGTGCAATAATAATAATACCGACAAATTGTCTTCAGCCCAGGTCAGAACCTTAACCAGCGTGTCGCAGCGTCACAGCGTCACAGCGTCACAGCGTCACAGCGTCACAGCGTGATGGGAAAAACATAATTTAAAAACATAGAAACATAATTTCTAGTAGACAGGGTTGCTCCTAGGGAGAGCGTGATATTGGATTTTGACACCGGTCTGTTGACGCCTCTGTAGGTTTCCATTTTGGCTGCTTGTACAGGTCTATTTTCCAATGCAGGAACTTTCCCCAGGGACGTGAGAATTAATCACGTTGCGTCCGCAGGGACCAGGGTCTTTAATTTCTGGGGACATTATTTTACCCTCCAAAACAGGCAAAGGTACAAGACTGTGTACATAAACAATCACAGTTGGTTTGTGTCCAGTAACCAAAGCAATGCACAGAGCTGACCATAGGCTGGAAACAGGCAAGAGGCCATAAACTGTCACAAACTGCAGTAAAAACCCAGATTAAAAAAATAATGATGTATACATGTCCAAAGAATGCTTCTAAAACAATGTAAACATACTCAAGCTACATTTACATTGCTACTTTTTGGTTTAAAAATGGATATCTTTTGCTACGTTTCCCCCTCTCATTCCCCCTGTTTTGGTGTTTCCCCGTTTCATTCCTCCTGCTCTGGTGTTTCCGCCTCTCATTCCCCATGCTCTAGTGTCTCCCCCTCTCATTCCACCTGCTCTGGTGTTTACCCCTTTAATTCCTCCTGCTCTGGCGTTTCCCCCTCTCATTCCCCCTGCTCTTGTGCTTCCCCCTCTCATTCCCCCTGCTCTGGCGTTTCCGAGCCCCTAAACCAGAGACATTAGGAAACAATTCTAACCCGTTCTGGTTGGTACTCTGCGGGGTTGTGTTGCAGTCTCAACGGCCGCAAACGGAGACCTTTGGCAACGACACTGAGGCCAACGTTTCTCCTCCTGATTGGGTCTTATCGGTCACAACATCTTGTTCTCCAAGAACCGTTTATTGGATCTGCGGTTTGGGTGTGTAATTTTAAACAGAGAAAATTCTGCTTTTTGCTCAAAACTCTGCTTAAAAACGTAGCAATGTAATTGTAGCCTTAGTGGCTACTGACAGAAACTACACACTGTGTGATCTGCAGTAAAGAGGTCTAACCAGTAGTATGTGGCGTTGGGAACAAGCAGCATCCACGCGGCCACTGGCATCTTCTCTTCCTGTCTCCGGTAGCTGAAACTTCCGCTGAAGAAGAGGAAGAGGACGAGGAAAAGGGGAACATACCTGGAGGAGAGAAGGAATAATCACAGGCTCCAAAAAACTGTTCAAATTCAAAGCCAAGTAAGCTCAAAATGTCCTTAAGTGTTCTTATTTTACACATTTGATCGAGAATTACCAACAGATTCTCACTCCCATTGCGTAAAATACGGACGCTTGTTCAGGTGCCTTTGGCGTTGTTATTGACGCTAAGTCTCCTTTGGCACCATATGACGCGCTTGGTCGGGACGATTGGCATCCCTTTTGACACAGGTTAAGGAAAAGGTCGTGGGTGGGCTTACGTTTCCATGACACGTGGGACAAGAATGTGACGGTTGGGTTTAGGTAAAGAAGAACGGGACAGCTGCGTTTTTTGCGTCGCTTCAGAAGCTGACAGCCACTGCCCAAACGTCCGTATTTTACAAGTTTTGAGTGAGAACGGGTTGGAATTACCAACCCATGGTCATGTTTCATAAATGTGAGGCACCCGTTAGCTTAGCTTCCCATACAAAAGGTCCTACTGCCTCAAATATTAAAGCACCCAACTGTGGAATCATTTCAACACGGGGATTTATATATTTGTATTTATTTATAGTTCAACATATTTTGAACATGTTACAAATAAAAAGATAAAAGATAAGCACGAACATGTACATTTCAGCACAAGCAACAACAAAAACAACTCAGCAGACATATCTTTCAATATTATTGTAAATTATTTAAAGGAAGATTCCTGTGTGTTCCTAAATTGTTATTGGTCTTTTGTGCATGCGGGTCAGTTCGAAACCGCAAACAGTTCACACTGTAATCTGATATAGGCCACATTTTAAAAGGTCACGTGAACAGCCAAACAGAAACTTTGATCTGAGCAAAAAATCCGAATTAAGCATTAAGACTGTGTGAACGTTTGTCACCTTACTTCCTGTTTGTGTCCACGATAATTACTCCGGTAACGATGGGGTCGCTGCCTAACGGCAAACGTGATTATGGGTAATTATGAGCTGATTCACAATCAACCTATACGGCCATTTTCTGGGCGAAGACGGTCTGAATAATGTCCCAATGGTGTAACTCTACTGAATGAACATTGGTGAGTTACAATAAAAATAATATTCTTACCACATCAGATGACCAAGAGTGTCGTCAAAGTAAAACAGAAGCTCAAAGGCATCGATCTGCAAAATAAAATAATATTCATCACTCTTACAGACTTCATCAGCATCATATACAGAGGTGTCGTCCTCCTGCGTCGAGGTCGTGTGTTATTCTTATTCCCGACATGTCCTCACAGGAAGGTCACTTTCCTTTCCACTCGTTTCATTTCACTTGGTAATTTCACACTTGGCCCGAGGCTCCATCAGAAACATATGTGCTTTAAATTGGGAATCATTATAAATAATTTGCTAAGTGACTTTGCTTCTCCGGTGAAAAACTGAGCTACTGTGTGAGGAAAAAATGTGCTTTATATAGACAAACTCAGCCCTATATCTGCTTTTAATAATGATAATTTAAGGTCATTTTACACCTTAGAAATGATTTTACACTTCTTTAAGATATTTCCTTTTTCATCACCCAAGTTGTGACTTTATATATTTTAACAGAAATTGTCCATTGCACAACATTCACAGTTATATTCTTTGATGGGGGAATGAGAGGGGGAAACACCAGAGCATGGGGAATGAGAGGGGGAAACACCAGAGCAGGGGGAATGAGAGGGGAAACGCCAGAGCAGGGGAATGAGAGGGGGAAACACCAGAGCAGGGGGAATGAGAGGGGGAAACACCAGAGCATGGGGAATGAGAGGGGGAAACACCAGAATGAGAGGGGGATGCACCAGAGCAGGGGGAATGAGAGGGGGAAACACCACAGCAGGGAGAATGAGAGGGAAACACCAGAGCAGGGGGAATGAGAGGGGGAAACACCAGAGCAGGGGGGAATGAGAGGGGAACACCAGAGCAGGGGGAATGAGAGGGGAAACACCAGAGCAGGGGGGAATGAGAGGGGAAACACCAGAGCAGGGGGAATGAGAGGGGGAAACACCAGAGCAGGGGGAATGAGAGGGGGAAACACCACAGCAGGGAGAATGAGAGGGAAACACCAGAGCAGGGGGAATGAGAGGGGGAAACACCAGAATGAGAGGGGGATGCACCAGAGCAGGGGGAATGAGAGGGGGAAACACCAGAGCAGGGGGAATGAGAGGGGGAAACACCAGAGCAGGGGGAATGAGAGGGAAACACCAGAGCAGGGGGAATGAGAGGGGGAAACACCAGAGCATGGGGAATGAGAGGGGGAAACACCAGAATGAGAGGGGATGCACCAGAGCAGGGGAATGAGAGGGGAAACACCAGAGCAGGGGAATGAGAGGGGAAACACCAGAGCAGGGGGAATGAGAGGGGGAAACGTAGTAACAGATATTCCTTTTTTTAAAACCAAAACTAGCGATGTAGATGTAGACTGAGAGGGTGACGTACCAGGGCGGACGGTTTCAGGTCCTTCATGACTGGATTCTCTCTGAGCGACAGGTGCGGCTGGTAGCCAATCAGCATCAGCCGTCGGGTGATGGAGTCGGCGACCAGGTGGAGGCTGGTCCCCATGACAACGGCAATGACGCCGAGTTGGACGGCGAGCCGGGGAAACGTCCTGGGGCTGCGCTCAAGCATCTGTGAGAACGGGTGTTTGACTGCGATGTGAAAACAAAACAAGCTTCCTTACATGAGTTTGTTATTCCGTGTGTGTGTGTGTGTGGTGACACATGTTGTGTTGTCACGGTTACTTTGAGCTGGATGAGCGGTGTGCAGATGTTGTACAGGATGTGGAGGTATTCGGCAGCACCGGGACGGTTCAGGGGAAACCAGTCGGCTGGGAGGACCAGCTGCAAAGGAAGAAAACACACTGTAAAAAAAATTATTTAATTTTACGGCATTATATATATATATATATATATACTGTATATATATATACTGTATATATATATAAGGAACCAGTGGATTCAGGATTCAGTCGAACCCCAAAAATCTGGATTCAGTGCATCCCTAGTTTTATAATTTACCGGGAAAAAAGAAAAAGGAACTTAAGGCACATTTTGATAAGGCATTGACAAATATTTCAATCTTAGTTTGGATTAAAAATGGTAAAACACAGCGAGAACAATCTACAATGAGACTTTAAATATAAATTGAATATAAATAATATAGACATTTTTTTCCTCTTTTTCCTTTCTTCATTCAATTCAATTCAATTTTATTTATAGTATCAAATCATAACAAGAGTTATCTCGAGACACTTTAGAGATAGAGTAGGTCTAGACCACACTCTATAATTTACAAAGCCCCAACAATTCCAACAATTACAGTGGCTACTGTACAATTCATGGCTGAAATCATCCTCCATAAAAAGGATGGAAGTACAGAATACCATGACAACAGGCCGGCCGACATCCAGGAGCCAGTTTTGGACGGTGAAGCGGAGCCAGAGGTCCAGGTGGAACCGAGGCTTGGACAGAACCGCCTCCACCTCCAGAGAACGGGCCGCCCGGCTGCAGAACACAGGAACATGTTACAGGAGACGGGTAAACCTGCACATCGCTACTTTTTGGTTTCCCCCTCTCATTCCCCCTGCTCCCCCTGCTCCAAGTCCTCCAAACCAACAAAGATATAGGTTGTTTGTTCTTACCCTCTAATCACCCCCAGAGTATCAACGAATGCTGTGACATTACTCCAAATTAAAAGCCAGACTGAAAAGGAAGGTCTTTAATTTCCTTTTTTAAAATACATAATGTTGTGAAACAATCTGATCAGGATGGTTTTGTGGTTCGACTCCTACCATCTACTGTCCCTGACCCCTTGTTAATTTTGACTCCGAAAGCAGTGGCGAGATCTCGGAGGACGAAGCGACACGAAGCGAGGGTTCAGTTCACAATGTTCGAAAGTTTCAATGAGACATACAAGGATATACATATTTTCTACCAATGGCTACATTCATTTAGATGACTTGAGTAAGATACAAACGAGTCAGGAAGGGAAGATAGATTGTCCCAAGGTTGATTCACACAGATAGAAAAACAGTGTTGCTCAGTGTGGCTAGGGAGAGTGCCTATGTTCCGAAAGCCCTATGATTGTTCTTAAAATTAGGCCCCATGTTCCCACATTTCTAAGATTGTTTCCCAAAATTAGGCCCTATGTTCCCACATTTCCTTTTTCATAAATTTGTATCAGATTTGATCCCCCTTTTTTTACAATTTGGTAGCCAATTACACCCAACCTATTATCCAGTAGCAATGGACTACAGATGGAATGTAACTCTAACCCTAACAAAGGGCCTAATTTTAAGAAGAATCTTGGGACCATAGGGCTGTGGGACCATTGGGCTGACCCTGTCCACACAGCATTCCTGGACGAGAGGAAAACGTGCTCTGTGTTTATTGGCATTTCTTTAAACCAATCACAATCATCGTGGGTGGCGCTAAGCTCCGGACGGAGCCACGGTGCCTCTGCTAAATAGTCTCTGGAAGGAACTTGTTTTGGTGGAACATGTGTACGTTCAAAAGTAGTTTTAGTCGTGCAACAGATAACTCAGATTGGACAGATAGTCTAGCTAGCTGTCTGGATTTACCCTGCAGAGATCTGAGGAGCAGTTAACCATAGTCCTCACAAATCCACCAGAAGTGGAACATCGTGGATATAGACTAGATATTTTCTAACAATGGCTACATTCATTTAGATGACGTGTAGTGAGATACAAAAGAGTCAGAGACAGTTTTGCATTTTAGGATACAAATAAAATGGATGGGAACGACTTTCTTCAGAGTCACAGAAATGGAATACAACATTATTCCCAACACATAAAATACATAAATCAACAGATATATTAAACTTTTGTTGTTTGGATATCAACTATCTAAAGAAATGTGTGCTGTGCTGCTGGTTTCTATCTTGAAACTGCTGCTGTATTGTTGTGTGTCTCCCTCTCTTAGAGCGAGATATAGTGTGTGTGTCAGTGGGACTAACCTGATTACGTAATGAATGCTGCTGGATCAAAATGAAAGCAGCAGGACATCAGCCGATCCTCGGCTGGATGTGTGACAGAGGACCAGAGCAGATTAGCGCCGGAGGAAATCCACTTTCTCCGAGTTTGGGGATAATGGAAGGAGAGCATACGTCAGGTCACGACTCTCTCTGGGTCCAGGACGCTTCGGGAAGCACTGTTTTTTTCTTTCTTCTCTGTCGGCCTGTAGATCCATTGTAGCTATTTTTCAAGTCATTCTCCCTGCAGCAAAAAAACCACCACTGGCTAAACTATTTTAAAATGCCGGGTTTGTTCGGGACACCCCCGTCTGTCGCTAGCAATGCAGATTCTCTCCAACCAATCAGCAGTCTGCAGGTTTTCACATCACCTTTTGGTATCGCCTCAGCTCGCTTGGCACCTCGACTGAGGTGGTACGAAAAAACGTACCTGTTAGCAGGTACCAGGGACTTCGAGTCGAGGTGAGTCAAGCAGGTACCATGTGATGGAGAAGCACCATATGTCTCTTTTTTTAATCATCATTGGGATGATCGTTTTACAACGTTAACGAAGTGTTTAAAACTGCGACAGTTATGTTCTGTTTTAGGTAGGAGGACGGAAAACGCTCCTGTGGGTCGGATTAGAGGGGAGGAACTAGAGGATGGATACCCGAATTGGGCTGGGTTTGGACAGATATTTAGAAATGATGTTCGGGTCGGGCTCGGTCACTTCAGCGCAATAAGGCATTGAACATTTTAAATTTAAAAAAGCTTATTATTTAGGTGCTGCGCTTGTTGCCCCGTGTGCGCTCATCTGTTGGCATTTCCGAATGCCTTCCTACAGTTGCTTAGTAAAAGCTTTCCACACAAACACACGTACAAAAGTGAGATTTTAACTGTGTCGGGCTCGGGTCGGCCCGATCCGCACTCTAGTAGGAACTAACAATCGATATCGTCAGATGGTTTGGAGCACTTTTTGTGAGATCTGTTTTTTGTGAGATCTGTTTTTTTAAACTCAACTCGTTTTAAATACGAGGAACTTTTCCTGGTTCAGTAGCAGAAACAAAGCCAGGACGTGCACCTTTAACCTTTACACAGTTGAGATGACTGGCGTAGCTCATTAAAGGTGGGACAAAAAATAAGAAAAATACATTTTACAAACCTGCACATGAAAGTTGCCGCGTACAAAGCGGAGGTCTGTCTCTTCCGGCTGGATGGCTGCATCTCTCTTTTGAAACTCCAATATTCTGTCTATTTATTTCTAATTTAATCTGATATTAAAATATAAAGAGCCAGAGTATCACAGGCCTAAACAGGGTGTCTTAAGCCTCAATGAGAGACAATTGGGTTGACAGTAGAGACAATCCTGCTGCTGACACTCCCAAAATTCTACCATTTATCTTGATTAGCCTCCACGTATGATTTCCCTTCTCGTCGTTTCCTCTGTGGATGTCTCCTCCGACCGCTGCTGAAGCCAAACGCCGTTTTTCTCCCAGTTTTCCCCTCGGACTGACGCTAAAGCTCATGCAAAGAGAAATCATTTGATGGTAAAATACAGCAGCTTGTGTGCAGGTTGATCTGCCAGCAGATAAGCCTGTAATCTGTATAAACCTCCGCCCCGTGTTTTATTAGACAGCATTAATCTGGTTTCACATGAGCACAGGTAGGAGCTGATGATGAGGTTCACTGCACACATCAGAAATATCTGTATGAAGAGACCCAAACCGTGGTCTGCAAAATCTGATCCGGGACCTGCAGCTCGGGGAATGTTCATCAGTTATGTTACGGCAAGGCGAGGCAGCTTTATTGATTCACTAAAAGTGCTTTTCATAAAACATTAAAGGGCAGGTAAAAACACCCGTAAAGAGAATATAAAATCAGCTCAAATAATAATTAAATACACTAGTGCAGTGCCCGTTGAAAATGTGCCTGTTTGGAACAGGCGATTACTTGGCCTGTGGTATTGCTGCTTGTAGAATTCATCAAAACCAAATTGTAGCCCAAAATTACTTACAGAAGGACCCCAAACTACTTAATATGTCACTCCCCTGTATAGCCTACTACTGACTTACAGATTTCAACTGACAGAGATTGTGCAGATTCAGAATGTAATCACAAAATATCACAATGAAAGTGTGGAGTAATCAGACATTAGCGTCATGGAGTCATGGCAGTGTGCTGCCCACCCGGCCCGTTATGAGAGCTAATCAGCACATATCTGCGTTCATTAACCACCAGAACCTGTGTGTGAGTGTGTGTGTGTGTGTGTGTGTGTGTGTGTGTGTGTGTGTGTGTGTGTGTGTGTGTGTGTGTGTGTGTGTTTGTGTCTGTGTGTTTGTGTGTGCGCGCAGAGAGAGAGAGAGAGAGAGAGAGAGAGAGAGAGAGAGATGTCTCGTGTAGTATGAGCGACTCATGAGTTAATTTAAAGAGTCGGGTGAAAGATCCGAGTGAGTCACGACTCAAACAGGTTTAGTGCTCAGACAGTCAGTGTGCAGTGTGAGAGGGGGAGTGGCCAGCAGCTAGGGCGGCAAAAGCCAATGTGTGCTTCTTTTACCGTATCTTTTGCATTTCTAATCCAAACAACGTCAAACTTGGCACTGCACTTACGCGTGCCCGTATAGCAAGACACCTGTCAAGTTTGAAATTTAACAGTTCAAGAGATATGCGCATACCACCCACACACCCACACACACACACACACACACACACACACACACACACACACAGACCTGGTAAACTATTTTGACGCTGGCAATGCCAGGCGACATACAAATTAACCAGAATGCAAGAAATTAAGTGTTTGACGCTCACAGTTTTCTGGGGGACGACCCCCAGAAACCCTTTTTTTTTTTTTTTTCGCCTAAACAGCTAAACATCTTGAGACCTAAAGTATCCTAATGCCTGAAGAAATGAAGCAGATGGAACTGCTAAATCTGCCTAAATAAAATGGAGTAAAAAAAAAGGAAAAGGAAGTGTTTGGACTTTGAGTGAAATCCAGTGTATAACTTTGGGTTGGATGCATCAAATCTCTTTCAAGCAGAAGAATCTGCTCACTGTGGATTTTTAATAAATAAATATCAATGAAATAAATAAATAAACTATATCTGAGCAAAGTATTCAGCCTGTCCAAAATAACGAGGAGCAAAGACTATTGAATAATAAACAGAAGAGTTTAAATAAATTATTTCACTTTTTATTCATATTTTACTACTTTTTTTTTTTTTTTTTTTTTTTTACCATTATTCATTCATTCGTGTGTTTGTGTGTGTGCGTGTGTGTGTGTGTGTGTGTAAAATAATGAAGAGAAAAGAGTATTGAATCCTCAATAAACAAGTTTTAATAAATTATTTCACTTGTTTTTTTCATTTTTTACTACTGTTATTCTTTTTTTCTTTTTTCTTTTTTTTACTAATATATTTATATATGTTTTTGTAGTCCTCTTTGCATTTTTGCACAAGTTGGTACGGTGAAATAAAGTTTTGTTGTTGTTTTTTTTTTAAGAGGAAGTCTCCGTAGTGGACCCAATATCAGCTGGAGAAAGTTCCAGTCGGAGGTATTTTTAAGTGGAACTGCAACTTCCGGCTTTAGCACCAACGTAAGGTAGCAAAAGGTGAAAGTGCTTCTGTTTGTGTTTGAAATCTTTGTCGCTTTTTGAGTTTTTTAGACAGAAACACCAGCGGGGGATTATTTGTTTATATATTCTACGGTCATTAACAAGTTGTCAGTTAAATTGAATCAACTCTGGAGGTTTAAAAGCAGCGTTTTGTTGACTGAGCTCGAGACCGCAACCGTTAGCACACAAGCTAACCGGCTACACCGACACCTCCGGAGACAGAAACCCACAACTGGAGCCTCAGTTTCGGACAGTAGACGGGTAAAACTCCCCAACCGGGATCCGTAGCTTTTTCTTTTGTGGCCATAACGGAGAAAATACCATTTTCATGTGTGCAGTGGGGCTGGTTTCGACATTTTAATGGGAGGCGGCTCGCTTTGGACGAGTGGACATTGCGGGCGCCAGTTGCGAAGAAGAAAGCGGGGGTCCCGGCCTCCTGTCCCGTGCAGATGGAGTCTCTGTCCGGGTACGTGTACAAGGCAGCCAGCGAGGGCCGAGTCTTGACCCTGGCCGCGCTGCTGCACAACCACTCCGAGCCGGATGTCCGGTACCTGCTCAACTATGTGACCCAGGTGGCTGGGCAGAAGTCCACTCCGCTGATCATCGCGGCCCGGAACGGACACGACAAAGTGGTCCGGCTGCTCGTGGACCACTACAAGGTGGACACGGAACAGACCGGCACGGTTCGGTTCGACGGGTAAGAGCTGCTGCCATGGTTACCTTTTTCTATTTAGGTGTGAAGTTACAGGCAGTTGGAGCTGTCAGGATTCAAGGGAGTAGGTTTAGCCGAAAAATGTCGAACTTCGGGAAAAGTACGTTATGTGTTAAGTTTAACCATGTTTTTTTTCCCTCGAAGTTTGACTTCTCTTTCTATGTTTTTTTTCTAGTGTTTCCCGGACACGCGCGAACACACACACACACACACACAGACAGACAGACACAGAAACTCACACACAGACACAGAAACTCACACACAGACACAGAAACTCACACACAGACACAGAAACTCACACACAAACACCGAATCACACACACAAACACAGACAGACATGGAGACACACACACACACACATAGAAACACACTGACACACAGAAAGACATGCACACTGACACCAAAACACACACGCACTGACACACAGAAAGAAACACACACACACACACAGTGTCGCACAGTGTCACACACACAGAAACAGACACACATACACAGAAACACACACACGCACACAGAAACACACACACGCACACAGACGCTGAAACACACACGCACTGACAGACAGAGAGACAGACACACACACACATACATACACAAAAACACACACACAGAAAGACACACAGACACAGTGTCTTGGGAATTGGAATTCAGGGGTGTATGTTTAGTTTAGGTCTTAGGTCTGGGGGTTCAGCCCCAGAACAATATGAGTGTTAAACACTTAATTTTCTGCATTCAGGTAAATTCAAAAATACAAGTTGTTGGCGTTTTTATTACAGGAATTTTTTTTAATTAAAATGTCAAAAGCCTTGGGCGGGAAAAACGTAGAAGGAAACATTGAAAGAGATGTCAAACGTGTGTGTGTGTGTGGTGGGACCATTATTCACAAAAGTGTGACTCACACTGGTCCATCCTGGCAGTTTGAGAAATATTCTGAATGCATCATTAGATGTCACCCTAAAGGATACGAATTCATAAATTGTATTTGTAGTGTCCTATCATAACAGGAGTTATCTCAGGACACTTCACAGATAGAGTAGGTCTAGACCACACTCTATAATTTACAAAGACTCAACAATTCCCCCAACAGCTGCCGTGTTTACCTTTTCTCTTTACGTGTGTAGTTATCCCTCGGGTAAAAGCTGACCCAAGTTTCTATATCAGAAATGTGGGTTTTCTTTCAACCAAATTTGAAAACAAAACCACGTGAATGGTTCTATACAACGCTCTTCACAAGTTAAATACATGATCAGTTCACTACTGTCACTGATTGTAGGTGTTTTATTCAATTTTATAGCATGTAAAGAAAAAGTCATAATCAAACGTTGAAAAACGTAGAAAACTAATGTGTAAAAAAATTGGAAAAAGTGACAAAAACTGTGTCCAAAAAGACGACCAAAACGTTGGATTATTTTTACATTTTGACCCAGAAAAACAAAAAGTTGCATCATGGTCGACGGGGGAGACAACACAAGGCTCAAAGAGAATTGAAACTGTCTCTCTACTATGCAACTATCCTGATTTAATCACTAGCAGGGTTCAGAATCAGCGTCCTCCATTCGCCAAATTCTGGTAGAATATGCAAGTGGTAAGCTGGTAGATTTGCTTCGCTCACCGGCCCAAAAAAACTATGTTAATCTGTTAAGTGGCTGGTACGAGTTGATCTTTTATAGTTAGCTGTTTGGCTGGTGGATGAGAAAGTTAATTCTGAACCCTGATAGTAGTGAGTGAGGGTTGGGGGGAAGGTGCGGGGGAGGTACATGAGATAAATGATGTGAAATGAGCCCCCCCCCCCCGACACAGAAACTGTTGTTGTTGCTCAGCTGGTTTGTCTAGCTGGCCACGCCCGCTCAGTGATGTAACCGCAGACTCTGTGAACCAATTTACAAATGAAATATCCGGCTGTGACTGGTGTAGTAATACTGAAGGGTGTGAATATTTACATTGTTCACAATTCCATATCTTCTCAACACTATTATGTGTGTGAGGTAACTATCTCATTACCTTGTGTTACTTGCACAGTGGTTACTTTGTGTAATAATAATAACAACAACAACAACAACAACAACAACAACAACAACAACAACAACATGTACTATTTATGTAAGTTGTACATTTTATTCTACACTTGCATATACATGTACATTCTTTTACCAAGACTTTATTTTGGTATAATAAGCATAATCCAGAAGCCTTTGCCTTTCATAAAAGCCATTTCTGATTCCAATTGATCAACTACAAGTCAATAGTGATAGGCCGGTATATCGGGCCGATATTTGTGATTTTACGTTTATCGGCCGATAGATTTTTCCCGGCATTATTTACAGACCGGCGTCCACAGGCAGCTCTGTGTTGCTGGAGACGCTGCAGTTCACGTGCAGACCATGCACTACCCCTCCCCCACTAGCACCACGGTAGTCTTAAATTACAAATCAAGCACTTTAGTCCAATGGCTACTTTTCAGGTTTATTGTTTTCTTAAATTATTTAAATGTCTTCACAAAGGACATGTTGTGATGACCTGATTATATCTGTCTTATAATATGTCAGCAAGCGATGCATCACCAAGGCTGTGTTGTAGATGTAGATGAAGCACAGTTAACCATATGCAGTGCACCCGTCCATATGATGCACACTGCACACATAATTTGGGTGATATGAATGTAAGATGATTGCAGAAGTGACACTGATCTTTATTTTTGGTTATTATTTTTAAAGAAATGGCAGAGCCGATTGCGAAAGCAAATCCAGTGTGGCAGGGTTTTACATTTTTATGATGTACATTGAGGGAGCAAAAGCCATATCGGCTCCAAATATCGGCTCAAGAAAATCGGCAGCCCGTATTGGTCATCGGCGAAGGCTGATGGGAAAAAATCGGTATCGGCACTAAAAAATCCATATGGGTCGAGGCCTACAAGTCAAGTTATTATTTGTTGTTCCTACAATTTAGATGAGCGACAAGACTTTTGTCAGGGACTTTCTGTGTTATTTGTTTCTGTATTTATTGTTGGTTTTATATTATTGTTTTTATGTATATACCATCAACCAAATTATGTAAGCACATAATGTAATCAGAAAACTGCTGCCCTATATGAGACACGAGGGAATTATTTAAAACTTTACCCTAGAACACGTGTCAAACTCAAGGGCCAAATCCAGACCCTCGCAGATTTGGATCCGGCCCGCATATCAATTTAGGTTCACAATACATTTTGGCCCGTATAGTTTTTGTAGCTTTTTCAATGTTTTGTCAATGTTTTTGCTTTTTCTGAAGTTTTTGTCACTTTTGCTGATGCTTTTTGGGGCCTTTTCCCCGACGTTTTGTCACTTTTTCCCAACGTTTTTGGGGCCTTTTCTGGCGGGGGTTTTTTTTCGACCTTTTTTGTTGCTTTTTTCTTTGATGGCTTTAGTTACTTTTTTGGGGCTTTAGGGTAAATTGTAAGTGAGAAGGCTATATGAGACACGCAATAATCCTGTAAAAAATCCTTGTGGATAAGCTAACAATTTGTTCTGTGTTGCTTGAGTGTGGAATAAAGGATTTTACATCCTCTACCAGAAATGTTTTCAATAAAGAGTTTGCCGTCTGTCCCGCAGCTACGTCATCGACGGCGCCACGGCGCTGTGGTGCGCGGCCGGGGCGGGGCACTTCGAGGTTGTGCGCCTGCTGCTGACTCACCGCGCCAACGTCAACCACACTACGGTCACCAACTCCACGCCGCTGCGGGCCGCCTGCTTCGACGGGCGCCTAGACATCGTGCGCTACCTGGTGGAGCACGACGCCGACCTCCGCATCACCAACAAGTACAACAACACGTGCCTGATGATCGCCGCCTACAAGGGCCACGCCGACGTGGTCAAGTTCCTGCTGGAGCGGGGCGCCGACCCCAACGCCAAGGCCCACTGCGGCGCCACGGCGCTGCACTTTGCGGCCGAGGCCGGCCACCTGGAGATCGTCACGGAGCTGGTGCGCTGCCAAGCCGGCATGGTCGTCAACGGACACGGCATGACGCCGCTCAAGGTGACAAGCAACACAACCCTGAGTAATAATGCAGTTTGTTGTAAAGGTCTCATGGCATGAAAATGTCACTTTATGAGTTTTTTTTAACATTAATATGAGTTCACCCAGCCTGCCTATGGTCCCCCAGTGGCTAGAAATGGTGACATTTTTTTAGGGCTGCCACCTATTAATCGGTCGTTTTGGTCTTAGTCGACTAAGATTTCATTAGTCGATTAGTCATTTTTTTTATGCTTATTCATGCTTAATTACTCATTTCCAAGAAACTTCTGAGCACATTTATGGTAAACACAAGATTTAAAGTGGTGGTTTGCAGGATTAATTGTGGAGAAACTCAGTTTTACAGATGGTTAATTAACTACATTTATATTGTGCTTTTCTAGTTTTAACCACCTCTCAAAGAGCACAGCTCTGTCAATTAAATCAACTAATCGATTAGTCGACAAAATCCTATAAGTGTTAGTCGACTAAGAAGGCCTTTAGTCGAGGACAGCCCTACATTTTTTTGGGAGGTGCACATCAGGCTCCGGCGTAGGGTCCGTATCTACACGAATACAGTCTGCGTACGTAGCCACGGCGTTGTTTTAACACTGAAGCATAAAATGTATTTTTAAGACTTTTTTTAAACTAGTTACAGTGGGGCGGCTCGGTTGGAAACAAAGACGTAGTCATATTCTCAAATCTCCAGTTCGTCCATGATTCTGTTATCACATAAAGTGAAGAGCTCTACATTAATGCTGCCATCAGTCTGGGACTGGTCCGAGCCGAATCTTTCCACCGGGCTTAACAATCTATCAGGGAGAAACCCTGTAGGGCTGGGCGATATATCAATATTATATCCATCTGTCTAGAATATCATGATATCTGATTTTCTCCATATCGCCCAGCCCTACCCTGTAGCATTATCAAGTTGTTTTCTATAGACCTTTTTCACGGCAGACATGTTGACATGTCATAGTAGAAAAGCACAGGTGTATTCAAAACCATTACTGATGGCTTCATTCCACTTAGGAGAGACCCTGGTATTAAACCATTACTGATGGCTGCATTCCACTTAGGAGAGACCCTGGTATTAAACCATTAATGATGGCTTCATTCCACTTAGGAGAGACCCTGGTATTAAACCATTAATGATGGCTGCATTCCACTTAGGAGAGACCCTGGTATTAAACCATTACTGATGGCTTCATTCCACTTAGGAGAGGCCCTGGTATTAAACCATTACTGATGGCTGCATTCCACTTAGGAGAGACCCTGGTATTAAACCATTACTGATGGCTGCATTCCACTTAGGAGAGACCCTGGTATTAAACCATTACTGATGGCTGCATTCCACTTAGGAGAGACCCTGGTATTAAACCATTACTGATGGCTGCATTCCACTTAGGAGAGACCCTGGTATTAAACCATTAATGATGGCTGCATTCCACTTTGGAGAGACCCTGGTATTAAACCATTACTGATGGCTGCATTCCACTTAGGAGAGACCCTGGTATTAAACCATTACTGATGGCTTCATTCCACTTAGGAGAGGTCCTGGTATTAAACCATTACTGATGGCTGCATTCCACTTAGGAGAGGTCCTGGTATTAAACCATTACTGATGGCTGCATTCCACTTAGGAGAGGTCCTGGTATTGTTCATGCTGACTCACTGAAATATCTTACTGAGACACTTGATGGAACTGAGCCATCGTTAAGGTGATCAATCTCAGCTGTGCTTTTCCTACTATGACAAGTCAACATGTCTGCTGTGTAAAAGCTCCATCCAGAGGTCAGCTTGTGTGTTCTGAGGGCTGCCACTAACGATTATTGTTTTTCAAGGTGGCCGCCGAGAGCTGCAAGGCGGACGTGGTGGAGCTTCTGCTGGCGCACGCCGACTGCGACCCGCGCAGCCGCATCGAGGCGCTGGAGCTGCTGGGCGCCTCGTTCGCCAACGACCGCGAGAACTACGACATCCAGCGCACGTACCACTACCTGCACATGGCCATGACGGAGCGCCACCGCGACCCCGACAACGTGGTGGCCAAGGAGCTGCTGCCGGCCATCGAGGCGTACGGCGGGCGCGCCGAGTGCCGCACGCTCCCGGAGCTGGAGGCCATCCGCGCCGACCGCGACGCGCTGCACATGGAGGGGCTGATGATCCGCGAGCGCGTCCTCGGCTCGGACAACATCGACGTGTCGCACCCGATCATCTACCGCGGCGCCGTCTACGCCGACAACATGGAGTTCGAGCACTGCATCAAGCTGTGGCTGCACGCGCTGCGCCTGCGCCAGAAGGGCAACCGCAACACGCACAAGGACCTGCTGCGCTTCGCCCAGGTCTTCTCCCAGATGGTGCACCTCAAGGAGCGCGTGGTGGCCTCCGCCGTGGAGCAGGTGCTGAGCTGCAGCGTGCTGGAGATCCGGCGCAGCATGGCGCGCGTGGAGGCGGCCGCTGCAGCGGCGGCGGAGCCCGAGCTGCCACAGGCCCTGGACAACTACGAGTCCAACGTCTTCACCTTCCTGTACCTGACGTGCATCTCCACCAAGACGACGTGCGGCGCCGAGGAGCGCGCGCGCATCAACAAGCACATCTACGACCTGATCCAGCTGGACCCGCGCTCGCGGGACGGCGCCTCGCTGCTGCACCTCGCCATCAGCTCCAACACGCCCGTGGACGACTTCCACACCAACGACGTGTGCAGCTTCCCGAGCGCGCAGGTCACCAAGCTGCTGCTGGACTGCGGCGCGCAGGTCAACGCCGTGGACCACGAGGGCAACACGCCGCTGCACGTCATCGTGCAGTACAACCGGCCGATCAGCGACTTCCTGACGCTGCACGCCATCATCATCAGCCTGGTGGAGGCCGGCGCGCACACGGACATGGCCAACAAGCAGAAGAAGACGCCGCTGGACAAGAGCACGACAGGCGTGTCGGAGATCCTGCTCAAGACGCAGATGAAGATGAGCCTCAAGTGCCTGGCGGCGAGAGCCGTGCGCCTGCACCAGATCACCTACCGCAACCAGATCCCCAAAACGCTCGAGGAGTTCGTCGAGTTCCACTGAGAGGGGAAAAAAAAATGGAACCCAAAGGACAACAAAAAAAGACTCTTTGTTCTTTTTTAAAAAAACAAAAAAAAACTTTCTTATAATTTTCTAACAAATTCAAACGGTGCTGAAGATGATGGTTCAGTACTAAAAAAAACAAGTTTTTGAGTGTTTTTATGAAGAAGTGGGTTGGCTTTTTTTACACACACACACACACACACACACACACACACACACAAGCACGGTTCAAAATTAGCCCCATTTACCAGCCAAATGCAGATTTGCCCAGAAAACACCAATGGTGATCTATTGGCTGGTAACATTGGAACATGCTCTAGCCATGTGGCTGCTGGATAAAAAAGTTAATTTTAAACCCTGATTTTTTTATTTTTTTTTTAAGTATTAACTGCTAAGTACTAGAGATGTTTCGATACCGGTTTTCCTTCCAGTTTCCGATACCTGATACCTTTTGTATCGGCCGATCTATCTTTTTTTTGTTTGTTTTTTTAAAACTGCTTTATAAACCGTCTCTGGGTAAACTCTCCGCTAGTGGACCAAAACCAGAAATCAATTTATTCGGTCTGCAACCAATGATGTCTTTTAATGTCTTTTTAAATGTCTTGTTTCTTTTTTTCCAGTCCCAAACTCAGATATTCAGTTTGTTATGATATGAAATTAAAGAGAGAGCAGCTGAAAACTGCATTTTTCTGCCTTTTATTTATGTTTTATTTTTTTGGGGGCGTGAAAAATTGCTTTAACCATTAATCGATTATCAAAATAGTCGTCCATTTCAATCAACTAATTGTTTCAGCTCTAAAATCTTCTTCGCCGCTCTAAAAGACAGTAGTTGTGGCGGCACAGAAGAACTGATTTCTGGTCTGGTCTGCTTGCGGCACGGCTAGGCGGGAGTGACGTTTTTGTCCCGCTAACGCTACTTTTGAAGTTGATGTTTTTTCGGGACTAAATTACGTGGTATCAGATCGGTGCACAGACTCGTCCATACCGGCATTTTAGGGCAGCATGGGATTGTTATCGGTATCGAAACAGCTCTACGTGCGTCTGGGTCTCTTGGGGCCACGGCGAGCTTTGTTCTTAGAGAGAGAGAGAGTGTGTGTGTGTGTGTGTGTGTGTGTGTGTGTGTGTGTGTGTGTGTGTGTGTGTGTGTGTGTGTGTGTGTGTGTGTGTGTGTGTGTGTGTGTGTGTGTGTGTGTGTGTGTGTGTGTGTGTGTGTGTGTGTGTGTGTGTGTGTGTGTGTGTGTGTGTGTGTGAGAGAGAGAGTGTGTGTGTGTGTGAGAGTGTGTGAGACGGAGAGATGAACGGACAGAATGAATGAGCGAAAAATTCTTTTCTCTGGCTTAAGTTTTCATGGCGGACGACAACAACTGGCCGGCGAGAAAAGCGAGTCCGAAATAAGGAGACGTGATGCGACTGCGGTGGGAAAGTTCTACCAACTATCGGGCTTCTAGGTGGTCGTACGTTTTTAATAAATGCTTTACTGCCATGTCATTATTCGTAGGACTAGGGATATCATCGCCACTGCAATGTTCCCCCGTACTTTGACTTATGTGTGGCGGCCCGCCCACGACATCAACGTTGACCGCCACAAATGGATTTTCTCTTTTATTCATATTTTAAAACCTCATGTCGTCGTAGAGCATATTCATTTACTCAGCCGCATCAAGCCTCTGCCTCCCACCGTTTACCGTGTATCTACAGTTAAGTCTGTTTCTCTCCGCTGTTGGTTTTGCACATATAGCCTAGCGTTAGCTAACGTTAGCTCTTGTTCCAGAGGAGCTCTGACCAGCATTAATTCGAGGGTGATGACACCTGCTTTTTGCTGCTGCAGCTTTAGCTTTTGGTTGTTAATGTCTGAGGGGGAGAGAAACACGGAGACATTTTAATATCGAGAGCCGAGCTGAACATTTTTTTGCCGATTTGTCGGCGCCGGAAGTGACTTGTAGGACTTTGCATTATTTCTGTGAATTGATCTTTCTGGAGCATAAAGGCTTTTAGGAATCAGTTTCTATGACTTCGCACGGATTATTTATTTATTTGTCGGCACATCGTGCTGCTGCTGCCAAGTGTCTTCACTCTCTGTCAGGTTTATGATTGTTGATTTATTTCCATCTTTGCTCTTTGTGCCTCACGTGTCTCCAGAGCCAACCATCTGATTCCCAAAAATACTACCTTAGAGATCTTTATGAAAACCCAGAAAAGATTTAGTAGAAGTGTTCTAATCCACGGCGCGCACAAAGAAAGGTTTCCGGCCCACATGCTCTGATCCGAAACATACGTGTGCCCAATTTTGTACGATGTGAAACCAAAACTAAAAGTAAAGCAAGCATTTTTTTTGGTTGTATTTTCCCAAAACGAGCAAGAAGATCTGACAATGTTTCTGGCTGATCGGACTGGAAATACAGATAGAAACGGGGGGGAAAAGACACGTGTGTTCAGAATCTTTTTTAAATGTTGCAGCGTAGAATCCTTCTTGATCCCGATTGGTTAGAAGAGTCTCTCAACAGCAGTACGCGTTAGACACATGGCTGGTGTTTGTTTTTCAAAACCAAAGGCCTGAATCTTTGTGGGTGCTAAGTAGCGGTTACACACGAGAAGCACCGAAAGATCTGAATATTCAATTGTATTCGGTTTGGAAAGTTTAAGCCCCCACGGCAGCTATCGATGCAAAAAGCTTACTTACTTCCACAACAACAAAATGTAAAAACCCACCAGACCTTTTGGGGATTATTCCGTTGACAGTTTGCACGCTGAGCGATTTGTAGAGGCAGAACTAGTGTTCTGTGTTCAAGCAGCTCGCCAAGTTTGAGGGATTAGAAGCTCCTCTGAGGGGTTCGTTCATCTTTGAAAACCGGCCGATCGCACTTGAGAGTCACCGCAGTCGCAGCGGAAAAAACAAAGCTGTTTGCTTATTCTTTCCTCCTGTAAGTGTGTGTGAAAGTGTTTCTTTATGGGGGAGGGGGGCCCTTTAGCTCAACACCAGAGGTGCACCGGTACTTTTTTTTTTTTTTTTTTTTTTTTTTTTTTTTCTTCTGCAGAACAGATTTTAACTTCCAAGTAGTTCATCGTACAGTTCAGGGTGCTGCAGTAACGCCGCGCCCGGCGAGTCAATATAACAACCCAAGTTTCACCGTTTTCTTTTTAAAAATATTTTTCTACTGTTTTTTTTCTTTTTTTTTGCAGAGATTTTTTTTTTATTGTAAAGAGGCATAGACTTTGGGCAAGTAGAATTTTTGAATTAAAAAACCCTTAGCGTTGAACCCTGTCGATTTATCTTTAGTTTTCCAAATGTTTTGTCCTAAATCCAAAGATACCCAGTTTAATATGATATAAAACCGTAAACACACACACACACACGTCCAAAACCCAAGGATATCAAGTTTAATATGACAAAAAAACAGAAAAGGTTTTTTTTTTTTATAACCATCGATGGACTAGTCTTAATGGTTGCAGCTCTGGTATCTGTTCTGTATCGGTGCAGCTCTGCCCCTCCCCCCCGCGGTCGGCCCCCCCACCGAGGGAACCGTCTGAGTTGGTTTCCGAGGTTTCTTTCTCTGCAGCCACTCGGCCGCAGACGATGTTTTTGTGCGTAAGTGACTGAAGGATCCCTCCAGAGATAGACCTTTTAAAACCTCTTTGAGACCTTTCTGTTCAACCAGAAACAGCTCTGCGTCAAACCCACCAGACTCAATTTAAAAAAAATAATACTTTTAGCGTGTATAGAGCCAACATATTTCCACATGTAAATCAGTAAACTGTGTTTATTTCAACCATAACTAGAGTTGTGATGGTTGTTTAAAGTGGAAAGACGACACAAAATGGCTTTTCGCAGTTTTATTTTGTTTCTGTCGACTTTGAATGAAGTGTGTTTTACGATGCTAAAATGACTGATTATTTACATGGAGTCTGGTGGGTTTAGCGAACGCAGTTCCGCAGATGTTTTCATGTTTAAAAAAAGGATCTAACTCTTTAACAGAAAGGTCGACCTCCTTAGAAATCCTTTCCATAACATTGTCAGACACTTAGAATATTAATCTGATTCTGTCAGCGGCAACGCGAGCATTTTTGTGAAGGTAAATACAAGCTGGACAATTGTCCTATTACATTGTAGCTCGTTTCTCCGCTGCCGACTGCAGAGATCTCGCTTAATACTGGACCAACGTCAAAGATTGTTGTTCCCATCAGTCACTTGGACACAAAAACATAGGAACATAGGGTCCAGGGACCCTTTAAGCTGTTGTTAAGCATGACGGCGGGACTCTTTCTAAACGTATTTTAAGCTGTTTGCTGTCTGCAAAATAAACTGGAGGGTAAAAATAATAATTTCTCAGCTGCTGGTTTTGCTGGTGTCGTGATTGTAGATTTTTCTGAACATAAAGCAGCATGTGAGTAAAGTCCTGCATGTCAGACTTTTCTAGGGCTGTCCTCCTTATCAGTCAGTCAACTAATCAACCATTAAACGTACAACAATAAATCCAGAAACTAATATACATATATACAAAATATTACAGGATGTCAGAGGGGATTTCTGCCTGGAGGTTTTTAGGGTTTGAAGTGATGATAAATAATAATGATAATGTGCCATTCAGAATGCTAACTTTTATTTTTTAACTCTGAGGTATTTTTTTTTTATTTATCGCTGCAGGAGATGGATTGTGTCCCGACGGAGTTGGAGAAGTTTTGAGTTTTTATAACTAGTTTTTGTTTCTGTGGCTGAAACGAAGCCAAAGATTCTCCACGTCGTTGATGAGACTTTATAAAGACGTCAGCTGTGTTGTTTACTTCCTGCAGAACCAACGCTGTCAAAATAAAAGCCTTTCTGCATTCATCTGCTGTGCTTTTCTCTTTCTCACTTTATCGCCTGATTGGAGCAAAAGCCTGCCAGGTGCACTGTGATTGGTTGATGACACCTCATCAGTCTGTCTCATATTTATGTGTGGGGAGTTTAATTCATGAAGAGTTGGCTAGTTTTGAAGGCTGATTCTGAATTTTTTTTTGACTAAATAGCTTTAGATTTACATTTTAATAAAGGGATTAAGTATTTTTCATTACAATTATACTGTAGGTGTCAGAGTGAAGGCAAAACGTAGCAAACAGTTTATTTAAACTGAGGGTGCGTACACCCTTCTGCCTTTTTTATTACCACAAGTTGAAAAACGCGTCGCTTCCAATTGGATAACATCTCTGACACAGCCACCAAATGACAGAAGTCCTCCCTCAAAGCCTGTTGCACACGCTGTTCTGAGGAAACTTGTTCAACCCGAGCAGCGTCTCATGTCTGCTGTCAAAAAAGCGCTTTTATTCAGAAAAGTTGAATTTTTTTCAACTTCAAAAGACAAAAAAAAAAAAGCCCTGACACACCGACCAGACGGCCGACCATCAGCAGTAAAGCCAGTCGGACTGATCAGTCTCCTCGAAATTGGTCCAAAAAGTTCCTCAGAACACACCAAAGAGACGAATATGTCTCCATAACAGCAGGCGGCGCTGATCTGTGTTGTCGCCGAAAAAATGAAAACCGGCAGCTGATTGGACGAACGCGTCACCTGGTGTCTGGTTTCTCCGGAAATACAAAGCCAGACTGTCATGGCGGCTCGTTGAGAATCCGATCTCATATTGGACTAAAATAGTTCACCGAAACATGTTTCTGGAAACATCTGAAGAGAGAAATAGGCTGTGTGTGTGTGTGTGTGTGTGTGTGTAGTTGCTGAATCTGTCTTCATTTCAGATCAACAAAAGGTCAGTTTAAAAAAATTTCCTCAGATTTTGAGAGACTCTAGTCATGCTCATCCTGCTCCTTTTTTCCGGGTTAGCTCTCCACCAATCAGATTGGTCATTGAGTCCGACTGCCCGCCTTCCGATTCAACAAGTCAAATCGGCCAAAATGAAGGCGGCGCAGAACACAACTTTAAGAAAGCACTAAAACACGGTTTTCCCCCGTGGAGTTTGTTGGCCCGTAGGTGTAATTTACAGGGGGGGTGGGAGGGTTACAACTCCCTCAATAATCAAAACTGTCAGTTCCCTCTGTTGTTATGTGTTACACTCCGTACATGGTGTTTTAATCCCCCCTGCCCTTGTATGGATCCAGGGTCTCACTAAAACAGGGTGAGTGGTTACGATAGGACAACAGTAAATGTACTGAATGTAATTCTAACTTTGAATGTAACATACTGTGTATATAAAAAATATATTGCTTTAAAAAAAAAAAAAATTATTTTTTTTAAATCTCAAACAATTTTGAAAGAAAAGTGAATATCTTTGAGTTGTGGACAAAACAGGACGTTTGAGGACGTTTATTTTGGGCTTTTTTGGAAACACTGATCCACATGTTTCACCATTTTCTGACATTTTAGAGTCCAAACTACTAATCCATACATCCAGAAAATAGTTACTTGCAGCTCTGTATATGAAGCTTAACATAACACACAACTGGTATATTTCTTGGCTTTATTCCAACGTCAACACAAACAGTGAACATACCAAACGTGTGTGTGTGTGTGTGTGTGTGTGTGTGTGTGTGTGTGTGTGGGTGTGTGGGCGGAACGGCGTCACATAACAGGACAAACTACTGCAGAAACAACAGCTTCATATCAAACAGTAATGCCACAATCCTTTTTTTTTATTAATTCATACATATTTACACAAAAAGTTCAAGTTTGACTTTATACAACAAAAGTGCATCAGGTATAAATTGGACATAATATACAATATGTGTTCATAAGATGCATTTACAGTTTCCATTAGTATGAAAAAAGGAGAATAAAACCAGCCGTCTTAGGTAGTCTTTAGTTGTCTTGTTAAGTTCTGCTGTTGGTTTGAATGCTTTCCATCCGGGTATATTTATTCTTCTATGTCGGAGCCAGATGTTAACATCCCAACAAGTCCTCCAAAACATACCTATCTGTTGTTAGTTCCCCCTTCTGATACGACCCATGGTAACGGTCGCTGTTTTAAACACATTGTTAACGTT
This sequence comes from Perca flavescens, assembly GCF_004354835.1. Lineage (NCBI taxonomy): Eukaryota > Metazoa > Chordata > Actinopteri > Perciformes > Percidae > Perca > Perca flavescens. The sequence goes on from NC_041338.1 coordinate 36,815,244, forward strand.
GTGAAACGGTTCCAGTTTGGTTAGGTTAAGGCACCAAAACTACTGAGTTAAGTTGATAAAAAAATGGAGGTTTGGGTTCAAATCAGACGTGACTTCACTTCCTGAAGGTTACCACGGTGCCGCAGAACGTGACGTAGCTCTGTTTGTTCTTTAAAGTAAAAAAAAACCTCTCTGTTTCCTTTTCTTTTCATACGGGACATGAACCCCGGGTCTCCTGGGTGAAAGTCCTGTTTATTTTACTAATGTGGTGTTAAAATAACAATGAAATAATGCGTTATTGACTTTAGACCAGGTTTTTGTTGGTCACTAGCACGATCGCTTTCCGCTGATAGCAATACGCGCAGAATGCACCTGAACACACCTCCCTGTAAGACCAGCAGGTGCATTAAGGCTGCGCCGGGAGCAAGGTAGAGCCCTAAATGTTCTCCAAATGCCTTCATACAAACAATCAAATGTTGAGAATTTTCACTCCTGTCACATAAAGAGAGGAAAAATTGTTTTTGAGTTACATAATGTAGTTAGGGTAGGAATTTGGCTTCAACAACATAACTATACGTGCAAAATCTATTTTATGAAGAGTTCACAGAATGAATGGCGATTTTTCGCCAGTATTAGACCTTTTTTTTCATTGATTTGCCGGTCCAGTCAAAAAGACTGAGGGGAAATGACACAAAGTTATTTTAAAACCCTAAGAGATTCGGGACTGGACCCCCCAGAAGCCACCTGCCCTGTCTGTGAATACATTTTGTTTAATTCTTACAACCTTCGTCTTGTTTTCTATCCGTTCTCTCTTCAATTTAACTCCTCCGTATCAGTGTTGAGATTTGAGCGGCTTCACTCAGCATAAATTCAAACATCATGACGTCATCTTAAGACAATTAAAGGACACACGTTGTCACACAGGTTACTCAGGTTCTGTCACATTTTCCGAAGCACTTACGCAGAAGTTCACTGCAACCTCAAATCAGATTAATATCTTTGGCTGTTGTTTGAGAGTGAAGTGACTGGCCTTCACAAAAGATTTCACAAATTTATTGTAGGTCCCAAATAAATAAAAAATATGCATGTTTTGGTCATTTTTTCCAATTGTTTTATTTCTTTAGTCACTTTTTTCCAATTTTTTTTGTCACTTTTCCTGCCCCTTTTTTTGTGACATTTTTGCCATTTGTTTCAATGTTCTCTTATAAAACAAAATTCAAATGCTATAAAATTCAATAAAACACCAAAATTCAATTAAAGCAGTGAACTGATCACTTGTTTTACTTGTGAAGAGCGTTGGTTTTATGGAACCATCCACGTTACTGTTTTTTTTTTGTTTTTTTTTGTTTTTTGACAATTTGTTTGAAAGAAACCCAAATTTGTGATATAGAAACATTTTCGAAAATTGGTAAATTTTGACCCCAAGGACATCAGGTTCGGGTGCAGTCGGTGGAAGCGAATCTGTGAGCAGGTGCTCGTTCACATTCAAAACGTTGTGCGTCAGACATTTATAATAATAATCTGAGTCTGTCAGCAGCAAAAACAGCGTTACATTAACGTTACATTTCAGCGTTATTCTTGCTTAACCCTCCTGTTGTCCTCGGGTCAAATTTGACCTTGTCTCTATATCAAAAATGTGGGTTTCTTTCAACAAATTGTCCAAAAACAATAACGTGGATGTTTCCCTACAACGGTCTATATTGTAAAATAAATGGTCAGTCCGATACTTTAAATTAATTTGGGTATTTTATTAGATTTTATAGCATTTGAAAAAAAAAGTTCATAGAACGTTGAAAAAAGTGACAAAAAAGTGACAAAAAAATCGACAGAGACATCAGAAGAAGTCAGAAAAAACTTCAAAAACTTGATAAAAAAACTAAAATCAACGACATCGGATAAAATGACAAAAAAGCAACAAAAGTGAAGAAAAAAAAAGGTTTTCATTTCAACCCAGAATGAGAAAAATCTGTGTGGTCGACGGGAAGACAACACAAGGGTTAATACTGGATCAATTTCACAAATAGGGTCGAGGTTGAAAAAACAAAACAAAGTTACCCTTTAAAGTACTTGTGCACAGTTTTTAACTGCATGAGATCAGACATTTTGAGTACACTCCCATTCATTTATTAGAATAAAATAAAAGCACCAGTGATCTTTATGCTCATTTGTATCTGCGGCCGTACAAGACACCTGTACTGTTTTTGGTTACATGGTGCTAAGCTGGAGGTGCAAACTTAACTTTAAAATAAAGGAAAGGCAGGAAAACGGGTGTTTGTGTCCCGGGTAGTACTACTTAAGGCGACCGGTGTTTTAACCTCAAAAAACAATCTTTTTTTCTAATCATAACCACTTGTTTTGATATCTAAACTTAACTGTCGTCACAGCAGGACAGTCACCTTTTGTCGGCTAAACTCAACTGCAACGGCCGCTGAAACGACTGCTAAACTTTACTCACGTGACCTGCAAATCAACCTTTTTGATTAACTGGAACGTGTTCAAATGTTCAGGGGCGCGGCTGATTGGCTGATTGGGGCATCAGGGTCCCTGAGTGGCTCATGATGCATTCAGGTGATCCTCATCAACTAATAAAGTCTGAAATTTCTGATTTCAGCACCAGGAAGTTACACGTTAGACCACAGTAATTGATAAAATCGCAGACTTTTCTCTGTAAAACCAGTAATAAGCTCCACGTTCTGCCGTTAAACCACTCAGGTGCAGAACTCGTGTGATGATGTTTGTGTGACTGTACACGTTGACGAGGACCGGACGAACGCAGCATCGTTGTTGCCCTCACATTACAGCTCCTCTGCTGCCTTCCCATTGGCTACGGGCTGCTGGTCCTCTTCCTGTCTTTTCCGTCTGTTGAAGAAGCCGAGCTGAGCCGGAAACAGAAATCAAACACACAAGATCGACAACAAATAGACAGACGACAACTGTTTTAAATTTCCATTATCTGCCGACAAACAACTATACAAAAGGTACAATATTTCCCTATGAGATGAGGAAATACTCAAGTACAAGTAATTAATAATTACATTTGAGTTATTTTCCTGTTCACATGAAAATAATAATCATTTTAGCAATAAAAACATGTCACTAGACCATTCAGAAAAGGTGGATCCCCATCAGGCTGCTACCAGCTACTGGTCCTCACAATGTGATAAAAACGTGTGAGCGTATGTACATGCATGTGTGCATGCACGTGTTGTGTGTGTGTGTGTGTGTGTGTGTGTGTGTGTGTGTGTACCTTCCACAGGGCCAGGACCAGTAAGGCGAGTAGCAGCAGGCCTCCCAGTGAGCTGCCCAGTATAATCCAGACGGGGACGATGTAATCCTCGTCTTTCCTAAACTCCAGAATCATCTGCACATAGAAACACACTCATATTTTATAATTTATTCTCTCCTGACCTTCTGAGCTTCAACATGTTGGAATAAATTACCTCTAATGAGGAAGAAATCAATTTAGAGGTTGAAACCCAATTTATTAACCAAACAGAGTGCATCAACTTTCTATAAATACTTCATGATCTGAATGTATATAAAACATCACATCATGTAGCTTCAGACCGGCTGGAGTTACATGTTGAATATAAATGTGATTTTTCTCACACTGCAGCTGATTATTGTTGATGTGTTCGGAGTTACAGTTTGTTTATCACTTCATCTTTGTTACATACGGACAAAATAACAAGAACACAACGTGAGAACAGCGTTAAAAGTGGTTTTCATACAATAAGACTTAAAAACAAGGCGATTATTCACATGGGAAATATGGAGATAATAAAGTGCTTCACATTAACAAAATGTTGTGAAAATAAGATCACAAAATATGGAGACAGCAACGATATCAGACAAAACTGTTCCAAATAAATAAAAAAACATATTTAAATGCCTTCATAAAGGCAGAACGTAATGCAGGGACATTATATTGACCACGTTTACATACACATAATATTCAGTTTTTTGCACTTATTCCAAAAAAGACGATATTCTGACTAAGCTGTTTACGTGGCTGCAGTGGGTATACTATACTGTATATATACAGTACAGGCCAAAAGTTTGGACACACCTTCTCATTCAATGCGTTTCTTTATTTTCATGACTATTTACATTGTAGATTCTCACTGAGGGCATCAAAACTATGAATGAACACATATGGAATTGTTTACTTAATAAAAAAGTGTGAAATAACTGAAAACATGTCTTATATTTTAGATTCTTCAAAGTAGCCACCCTTTGCTTTTTTTGATAACTCTGCAAACCCTTGGTGTTCTCTCAATGAGCTTCATGAGGTAGTCACCTGAAATGGTTTTACCTTCACAGGTGTGCTTTGTCAGGGTTAATTAGTGGAATTATTTCCCTTATTAATAAAAAAAGCAAAGGGTGGCTACTTTGAAGAATCTAAAATATAAGACATGTTTTCAGTTATTTCACACTTTTTTGTTAAGTACATAATTCCACATGTGTTCATTCATAGTTTTGATGCCTTCAGTGAGAATCTACAATGTAAATAGTCATGAAAATAAAAAGGAAACGCATTGAATGAGAAGGTGTGTCCAAACTTTTGGCCTGTACTGTACATGGAAATCCTGGAGCTTTCTTAGTGGGTATACTGCGGATACCTGCCTATCATGTAGACTACACCACTGTGTCGCTGATGAAAGTGAATATTCCTCTAATATTTCCATTCACATGTAGTCAGCCTCCCTCTGTCATTCCTTCAACCAGCTTCATATCCAAAAACCAAAACCTGCTGATATCCGAGTCTTTGATAATGTTTAAAAGTAGCTGTGTCTCTCCTTCTTATCGGGTCTGCAGCCCTGCAAACTGTCGGCTGGTTGGTTTGTGCACAATAACCATAGCAACAGTAAACAGGCAAGAGACCGTAAACAGTCACAAACTGCAGTAAAATACCTGACTGAGACGCAGACTCTGAACGCACTGTATACATGTCCAATGAATGCTTCTAAAAACCTGAATAGTACCGGAATATCCCACGTCTTAATCAGAAAATGCTATATTAGGAAAAAGGTCTTATTTGGAATATCCGAACAGAATAAGCTGTTGCATGACCTGTATCAAATTCAGAATATTGTCATATTTGGAATAATAGTGAAATATTGGTGTGCATGTAAACACACTCAATGACGGACATAGCATCCAGCCAGTTAGTTATTTGGAGGCTTTAGCGTGTATCCTACATAACAGGATGTCTGTAATTCAACAGATTAACAGAATATGACTGAGGATCCCATATATATTATATAATAATATATTAAGTGTTTGAATGCTAAGTTAGCTAGCTATTCCAGTATTATTCGGCCACCCAGCCAACGGGGGAGTAAAGAAATCCCTCTGTGTATGTTGAATATCTGCAGTTGTTATTGTTTTAATACAGATGTCTGACAGCAGATGGCAGCACCGTTCCACATGTTCAGTTTCTAACTTATTAATAAGCCTTTAACGTCTCTGAATGTGTGTGCCAGTCTTTATCAGCGGTTCGGTTGCAGCAGGTGTTCCTCTTCAGTTCAATTTGATGGTGTTTTTATGCTGCAGCTCTGGCCGTCCTATTGATTAGGCAGTACAGGCCAAAAGTTTGGACACACCTTCTCATTCAATGCATTTCCTTTTTATTTTCATGACTATTTACATTGTAGATTCTCACTGAAGGCATCAAAACTATGAATGAACACATATGGAATTATGGACTTAACAAAAAAGTGTGAAATAACTGAAAACATGTCTTATATTTTAGATTCTTCAAAGTAGCCACCCTTTGCTTTATTATTAATAAGGGAAAAACTTTCACTAATTAACCCTGACAAAGCACACCTGTGAAGGTAAAACCATTTCAGGTGACTACCTCATGAAGCTCATTGAGAGAACACCAAGGGTTT